>NW_015386492.1:689144-699249 GCF_001527695.2 Protobothrops mucrosquamatus | reverse complement strand
TAAATAAATAAATAAATAAATAAATAAAAAGGATGTCCTAATGCCACTGTACAGGACTTTAGTCAGACTCCATTTGGAATACTGTGTCCAGTTCTGGAGACCTCACTTTAAAAAGATATCAATAAGATTGAATGAGTTCAGAGATGGCCAAAATGGTGCAAGGTCTGAGGAACAAAACATATCAGGAGAGACTGGAGGAACTGAAGATGTACAGCCTGGAGGGCAGAAGAGAAAGGAGGAACATGATTGAAACCTTTAAATATATTAAGGGTGTAGAATAAGGTTCTAGAAGGCAGTATTTTCAATATGAAGCAGAAATCAAGAACACGGAGGCATAACCTGAGACTGACAAGAGGGCAATTCAAAAGTAATGTTAGAAAGTATTACTTCACAAAAAGAGTAGTGGAAGTTTGGAATCAACTTTCAGGGGAAGGTAGCTGGTCATTCATCAGTAAACATGCATGGGATAATCACATGTCCACCATTCAACAAAAATTAAAAGATAAAAAAACCAAAACAAAATAAAAAATAAAGATAATTAAAAAAAATAAATTTAAAAGAAAGCAAAAAAGAAAAGAAAACCCCCTCAAATGCAGACTCAATGGACCACTGTCCTTTTCTGCTGACAGTTTTCTCTGTTTTTTCTACGCATCCAACTCTTTCCTTTTGATTTATGAAAACAGTCTGTTCAAGCTCAATATGCATTACATTAAAAAAAAAAACATATCACCCAAAAGGGCCTTTTAAACCATCAAAGGATATAAAAAAAGAGCCACCACAGGGCAATCTGAAGATTTGTCTAATTGATTTTTAAACCTTGGATGTTTTCTGATGGATTAACAAAACCCAGAGTGATCCTCCTTAGCAAGGCTCCATTATCAATGCGCCATTCCAAACATGGCCAGCAATGGATAGGAAAAAGAAAAGGCACTGCAATAAACAATCCTTGTGCCATTTTTTTTAGAGAGACAGAAAGAAAAATAACACAGCCTTCATTCTCTTTCCCCACCCCTTTTGGAAAGCTCATCAAAGTTTACCACCCTGAAAATAGCAGTATTTCCATATCAGTTTTAGCATAGAAGAGCTCAAGGTCTGGTCAATTATTAACAGGTACTAAAAATAATAAACTGCAGCTGGCTTTTTACTAATTTCCCTTAATGATTTCCACTGTACAACTCTTTATGCACTTATCAAGTCAGCCAGAAAAGAAATTCACAGCAGGTGTCAAGTAGGACTGGAGAAAAGACCATGTTTTTGATGTTTTGATGTTTCAAGTTTTTTTTTTTATTTGCTTTGGAGTCTTGGAGAATGAATGAGGAGGGAGCAAGATACAAACATTAATCCTGTCTATTATCTATTCATTAAAAATCCATTTTTAACACTTTCTCAATTTTTTCTTCACCTCCAGCTAAAAAGCTAGCAGGATACAATGACATCAAGAAAGAAAAATTGTCTTTTTTTTTTTTTTAATCTTTGCTTACCATATCTACAATGTCAGCCATGGTTAGGATGAAAATGGCAGACATAGCCCAGGTGTTCCTGGCCCAACGAGTTCTGTCAATCCATGTGGAAAAAGACACGAGCTTTTTAGGGAAAACCTGTAATAATAAAAATGCACTATTTCTTTATTTAAATTTATTATAGCACTGATATAGCACCCAGCACTGATAGACTAGGAAAATAAGGATCATGTTAATTTCTTATAGGGAATAGGGATGGAAGAGAGACAGTAGCTAAGTAACATTACTATTTTTTGCATGCAAACAATTTGGCCTGTCCATAGTATCTTTAGCCATCTCCCTATTAGCAATTAATTGCATTTTCTAGAGTCATTCATTCATTGTTGTCCCAAATTCTGCCCAAAATAGCCACAATGAAAGACTTCATAGTACTTCAGTGATGGCTGGGTGATGCTATGAAGACACTATATATTATTAGCAGAAAAAATGCCTCAGTGCCTTTTTATCACCCCAGAGCTCCTGCCACTTATAACAATTGATGATGTTTTCCAGATTTTTGGAAGAGAAACCTGAAAAAAGGAAAACTGCAATCCTCCCAAATTAAAACATACTGATCCTACCCATATGAAAACAATGGCATCATCCACACTCAAGATGGAAAGTCATAGAACTGAAAATCCACATAAATGCATATGCACAGCCATACGCACAAGAAGCAAATATAGGAGTCCTACTATTATAGCTCAGGTAGAACTTCAAATAAGAAACACAAATATTTCTGGGAGCATGGTGGAAAAACTTTGTATTGGCATTGAAGAACGGCAAAGGGTGAGATTCTTACAATAGTTAACAATTGTGTGTTTTGGAGGAGACCTTACCCTGGGAAAGATGGCAGCAAGTGAACAGAGAGTCAAGATGAGTAGAAGGATTTCGCCAACAACAAATGTCACATAATTTGCTAGCAGCCTGCAGCAGAGTAGGAAATAAAAAAGAAACCACTGGATATAAAGAGGAAGATCAAAGATCAATATTTTATTCTGATTGCAGAGGTAGTCAAATTCCCCGTTATGAAAAAATATTTTTGCACATAATTTTTGGCATTATTTTATAAAATTGCTTCACTCTTGTTGCTTGCCACCTATTCCTGAAGGTCCTGGGCAGATAAGACTGACATAAAAAAAATACTGACACACACACACACACACACACTGAGCCCAAATATATATAAAAAACATCAAAAATATAAAAATGAAAAAAATGCATGTAAATGCTATATTTCTGCAGTCACCACCTTCATGTGCCCACATACCCTCTTTCTGGGCACAACTAAACACGTGGGTCTTCACAATTGTCCTAAAGCCCAAGAGGCATGAAGCTGACCAAATTTTTGCCAGAAGGAGTTCAAAAGAATAGGGACAGGTACTAAAAATGTCAATTTCCAAGTAACAGTCCCATAGGATTTGGAGGAAGTTGGTCCTATTTCATCTAGTTTAATGGGCAGATACAAGAAAAGGGGGTTCATCAATTAACCAGGTCTGGAACCACATGGAACCACATATATAATTATAGGGGGTTCTTCAATTAAACAGGTATGGAACTATAACTCTAAAGGTAACTACAAACATCTTGATTTGCACCTGGAAGCTATTTAGCTCCCAAAGCAGAGAGATCATTGCTTTGGGTGATATTGTAGAGCAGGCATGTAAAACTGCCGGCCTAAGGGGCGGATGCGTCACACCGAAACCGTGCCCACCCCACTGCTGGTAATGGGGGAAAAGTCACGATACGTCACGCAATGCCACGTGACATTGCGAGTTTGACATGTCTGTTGTAGAGGTAATAGGGAGTGGCCTTGAAGGACAGTGGGAATATCCATTCACAAGCCAATGATCAGAGAAATATGGCTTAAGCCCATTTCAAGAAACAAACTTAATAAAATGTCCCCTAATTCACATGAAGGGATGGAGGAGGGAAGCACATTCAGACTTGCAAGATTTCTTAACTGTTCTAATAAAAGCAGCTTTAAGCCTATATGATATTGGTTTCTTCATCTGGTTTACCTTAGAGGATTATATAGCATTCTGTACCAGCTATAGCTTCCATGTAGAGAATTTTACAGTAATCTCAGTGGGAGGTGATGAGGGTATGAGTGACTGTGACCGGGCTTTTTGGCCAATATTGTTTGTAATGAGTACATAAGATGAACAAAACTTCTTCTAGTCCCAATTACTACCTGCTCTTTAAGCAGAAGCTGTCAGTCTCAGAATTTCCTAAATTTCAGACCTCTGAGCTGGAGAGTACAACTCCATTCAGAGTCAGGGACTGAATATCCCTGGAAAAAATAGGCTATAAACCCAAATTGACTCTGACTTGGGGGGTTTCATTCAGAACCTATTTCTCCCCATTCAGAATTTATCAGCCTCCAGGCATTGTATCACCAGATAAACCACATTACCTGTCCCGTCTGGTAATGAAATGTTTAATTTCATCCTTAGCACTACAGGTAGTCCTTGACTTACAATCATTCATTTAGCAACTGTTTGAAGTTACAACAGTGCTAAAAGATATGATCCTCACAGTCATACAATCATGATCTGGGCACTTGGCAACTGGCTCACATTTACAATGGTTGCAGCATCCCAGGATTACATGATCATCATTTGCAAACCTTCCCAACCAGTTTCTGACAAGCCAAATCAACCGCAGCAAAAAAAAGATTGTAAAATTGGGTGTAGTAACTCAATGCCTCACTTAATAATGAATTTTCCAGTCCCAATTGTGATCATAAGTCAAGGACTACCTGTATTCTAACAACCCTGTTTGAAAGGGGCATAGCTTCACAGATCTAGCTGTACTAACCGTGGATCAATGAAGATCTCCACCATAGCAGTAAAGAACAGGACCACACATGAACAGCTGAAGGCAGCCCCGCTCTGCTTCTCCTTTTCCACAGAGTAACGTGTCTCCATCTCAGGATCAATGAAACGCATGGATAGGCGATAGGTGGACCTGCCTTTTAGCCTGTCAGATATTTAGAACATGTCAGATAGTTAGGATCCTCATCTAGGACATATGGAATTTTTAGAATACTAGTAAAATGGTAGTCCAATGTCACTGAGACTTCAAGAAAAATCACTATGCCTTTAATTGCCTACCACTGGGAGGAAATATTCTGCTTGTGGACTTCCAAGGGAATTTTATTTAGCCTTCAGAGAATGCTGGACTAGAAGAGTCTTTGTTCTGATCCGACATGGATCTTTTGAACTCCTATCTCAGCAAATAAAAAGCTGCCTCATTCTAGATGAGAATGGCCCATCTATCTCAGTTCTGGCATTAATTCTTTGAGGCCTCAGGAAGAAAGGAGCTGTTCTGATCACTGTTACTTGTGAAGCTTGTTATGTCCCTAAGAAATTCTTTAAAATCCCCCTAGATGTTATTTAAGTCTTGATTTTATTTTGAAAAACCACCTTATCAGCTTAAATCATGATTGAAAAGTCAGCTGGCTATGCTGAGGATGGCTTGTTCTTCAGTTTTATACAAGTGTCTGAGGACTAAAATAATGGCATATTCTATTACATGCTCTGTGCGAAGCTTTTTTAAAAAAATTATATTGCAGAGATTGAGACCAGATGATGAAAATATTTTCTGAACTAAGTGAATTAGCCCAATTTGTGATAAATACACAAACATAAATAAAGAGAATTTGTAGCTTGAACTGTAAGATAGAGGAAAAGTAGAAAGTAAATACAGTAAGTCTCCAGAATATTGTTTCCCACAATAAAAAATCTGAATCATGGTGAAAATCTGAAACCAAAACAGCAGTGGACATTGCTGAGAGTAAAAGCAAAAAGCACACAATTAGCTCCAAGGTGGAAGTGAAAGAGACCTACGCCTGCACAGATTCCCTCTCCAGCAAGGCCTCATTAAGCAACTTATTGAGTTCCTGCTCGTTTTCTGAGGCATCCACCACTCTCTCGGCCAAGTCACGTAAGCGAAGACGCCTTCGAGGGTTGGGAAAGGAAGGATTCACTACCTAGACAGAAAAGAAGGCAAATAAAAAGTTGTATTTTACTTTCTCCTGAAATTTAATTAAACAAGATTTTGTTTTTAAAAAAGCACAATTTCATTTATTTGTTAAATTTATTTGTCGCCCATCTTGCAGTTCAAGGTGACTCTTTTATACCAAGTAGGCTGATAGGTTGGTTCTCTGCTACCTCACCTATTTCTCCACTCCCACCTCTCCCCATCTCTCCGAAGAGGCTCTCTTCCTGCCCAGCTTAACTTCATCTCTGTTTTTGACTTTAAAAAAAAACACACACCTATTTACCATACAATTTAAACATACAATTTCCCATTTAATTTTTAAATTAAAACAACTCTTTAAAAAAAAAACAAGGAACAAAGAAGGGAATGGTAGTCATGTTGCCACACATGGTTGACACACCAGGGACATAGGCAAAAGATCTACAAAAAAAGAATTGTATAATGTGTTATGTTGAAATAGTCAACTGAAATTAACAGTTGGAAATACTGTTTGCATTTCTGAACTTATCAACTGTATAATATCTGAAATAGCAGGGAAATAGTATGCAACCTATATATTAAGGCTTCAAGTATACACTAAGCAAACTTAGTGCTTAGTATATACTTGCTTGATCACTTAGCAAGTATAGACAGGAGTGCTTAGCAGTTTTACACTGGATTACACTTATTTTAAGAACACAGGGGACTAATTCCATGGTGTTTAAGGCAAACCGCCATTGATATAGCTCACCTGTAAAGCACATTCTCTGCATGCAAATAGTTTCTTATTATTCCCTAACACAGGGGTCTCCAACCTTGGAAACTTTAAGACTTGTGGACTTCAACTCCCAGAATTCTAGGACATATGGATTCCTGCAAATACTGTATATTCTTGCTTTGACAATATGCAGAACTGTCTGGTATTTATATAGTTAAACCACCAACTGGGAAAGAGGGAGGAGCATAAGAATAGCCCGGGAGAAAGAAACCAGAAGTAAATCACATCTTCCAAGTTGATTGGAAGATGTGAACCATGACCCTACAATAAGGGAGTGGGAAATGCTTGGAATGTATATGCGTAAGGGAAGAGAAGCCAGACCTAAGTATTTCCACCATGCTGTACTGACGTCTCTGTAACCTTAATAAATGCTTTTAGGAAAAAATATGCTTGAAAGTCCTTTTAAGTGTTTCGTTAATCAGACACATGACAGTTCCCAAGGTTGGAGACCCCTGCCCTAGCAGAAGTGTAACAGATGGCATAAATCAACAAGCCTGACTGAACTTTATACCAATCCTCATCAGAGGCCTAAAGATAGGCAAGTACTTATTAGAAGGTTTCTTTACACAGAACTCTCTCATGTTTGGAACTTTGCTACAAAACTAACCTGATATTCAAAGTCTTTTGTTTCTCCTCCCTCCCTCACAACCTGCACCCATGTAAAGGGTTTTTTTTTAATTGACTAATGCTGGATTTACTGCTCTTAAGCTTCCTGTTAGTTTTATTACCTGGTTAAAGTCAACTGGTTATTGATTCCATTTTAAAGATTTTATTTTTCAAAAGCATTTTAAAATGTACATTACTCTAGAAGGACTTTAGCAATGATCCTTTTTCTACCCACAAAAAACCCCAATCTATGCACATATGCAAATATACATGGTTTTTATATTTTACACATAAGCAGTTTCTCTTGGAACATGTTTCAATGAAGCGTGTATTTATCTTTCTCTATCAATTCTGCCCCTTTACCCTAGTATCCGATTCTTCTGCCTCATCTGGAGTTGTGCAGGTTGTATTAATGCTCCCATTGCATTCTTTGGTGTTGATCAATTGAGGTGAGTTCCCATGAGAGGATGAGACAGATAACTTCTGTAACATGAAACAGAAAAAGAAAGAGAACAATGGGTATAGGGCTAGGTTAAGTGTCCAAAAGGTATTACACCTCTTGTCACAATTTCCTTCTCTAAATGCAGAGAAGTCCCAGTCAAAATAACTTTTGTTTTAGAAAGAAAAACATACAAGTGCTTAGAATAGCTTATAACAGCAGTAGCATCAAGGTAATCAATCTGAATTAAAATCAAGCATCAATCTGACAATCACAATATATCACAATAAAGAAGCTAAAAGGAAAAAGATACATGAGAACACGTTCTTCTCCTTCCTCTGATCCTAACAAAGCTGATATATGATTCCATTCTTTTCAAAGGGCCTAGTGAAAGAAATACTCACCACCCCATTGATCCCATTCTTGAGTGGCTGCTTCGGTACTACTATGAGGTAGGTGGTGATCCCCTTTTCCTTTAGGTATTCACACCGTGACCCACCATCTCCTGGTTCCACTTCAAATTCACCTTTTAAGCAGTTCATGGTGCTCTGAGAAATGTGTACACGCCTAAAAGGATCACAGAAAATGCAGTCAGCCTTAATAAAGGAGAAAATGTGAGGGCTGTTGAAGAAAAAGCCCAGAATTTTAAGGACTTTCAGAATTTACACAAATAGAATATATTACTGTCCTGAAATAAACAGAAAGTATTTTTCAGTATAACATCCCTGATAAATTTTTATTTATTTTATTTATTTTACCTATACTAGTAAACTTAAAGAAAAAGTAAAAGTGCAAGGAAAAAGGAAAAGGAGAAAAGTAAGAATATAATAAAGAGAAAATAAATACGTAAAGAAATTGCTTCCAAATCTCATCACAAGTAACAAATTTCATCACCTCCAGAGTTACAAACAATTATCTATTCATCCATTATCCTATCACATATCTATAGAGAAGTCCATAAAACGCAGTATTTTCAATTTTGGTGTCAGCAGGAAGTCCCTAAAAGGCTGCCAGTAGTAACAACATATCTTATTTTAACTTTAATTAAATATATAACTTTATATTCTTTCCTTTTACTTCTAACAGTCTCAATATTTAGTTCACTCAAATATTTTCATAGGATTTGATTTCTCTTCATTTCTTCTTTATCTGTCAATCCTCCTAGGTAAACCAGACAGGAAAACATGACAAGATGAACTAATTCTACTTTACTGTAAGGCTACATTAACAGAATCCTCCATGTCTGAAAGTACAAACTTTCCACTGTCACTTTTAACTGCTTCATCCATTAAGGTGGGCTTCATAAGTCTATTTTTCTGACCATGAAGTTCCCGCCTCTCTTCTCTGACTGTTTCCTAGGCAGTATCTCTTTCCCCCATGTAATGGAATGTGTGAATCATCCACACATTCCATTACATTTTCCCGGCACACAGAGTTTTTCAGGTTTTAATAAATCTCTTTTATAAATCTCATAAGAAAAAAAATATCCAGGTGACTTTCTTGGTTTTCATTTATATTTCTGTTTTGATTTTTAAAACGTTAGCAGGGTAGGGGTTTGTGTATATTCAGTGAGACATCCTTTTCCAAGTTATTTTTTTAGCCTGCCATTTGTAAATCCACTTTCAGTACCATCTCTATTTTGTCAGATAAATTTGTTCCACTTCTATCATTTCTTCAGTAATATCTTTTCGAACAAAGAGTCAAACATCATGACTGACACTGTTGATATTATAGCCACTAATTTCTGGCTCCATTCTTCAAAATTCTCCTTTAACATTTTCAATGTTACAATATTTTGCATTATTTTGTAGGTCCAGTGAGCTTGTATTTTTTTTTCCTCTCATCCCAGAGTCATGTCCTCTCTAGTATCCAATTTTTAATAATAAAATTACTTATCTTTGTTACATCTTGCAATAACCAAATCAGATCTATTTCCCACAAGAAGCTGTTTGTTCTTTATAATTCATTCCAAAAATATTATAATAAAACTTTCTATATTCCAAATTTATCTGCACCTTTAATCCATTTATAACTTTCTAAGATTGAAATCTTACTTAGCTTACATTTACTTAAATTGTTTAAATTCTTAAGCTTATATTTTTTTTTCATTAAGGATTGAAGAAAAATTCACCCAGTATTTTCAAACTTGACATTCTGAAGGTCTCTAAACTTAAAAGTAGTTAATAAGTAAATAAGCAATTTCTGAAAGTGATTAGAAAGTAAAATTAGCAAACTTAGTATTCTTTAAAAGGTGCTTGACAATGGTTGCAAGCAAGATGGCTATTCCCATCGTCTCCCGACATTCACACTGGTGGGAGACTGCTGACCTGCGGTCTCCTGGCAGGGAGCAGCCATCCAGAGCAAATATGGGCAATCTTCCATCATCGCTTTATCCGGAGAAGTTCCAAGGAACCTGTCTACTCACCAGTTCCTTGGTCTTTGCTACAGTTATCAGACAACTTCAGTCCATCATTCCTTTCCCCGAAGCCCACAATAATACATTATCAAGTACTATCTTTCCCATGTTTTAGGATACCCTTTTCAAAAGAAGCGACAACTGGACAAGCGACAACTGGACAAGTGGACATAATTTCATTTCATTTTCATTTCATTTTATTAAATTTATACCCCGCCCTTCTCCCGGAGGACTCAGGGCGGCTTACAGCCAGTTTAAAAACAATAATACAATACCATACAAAATTTAAAAATGATTAAAAATAAATATTTGAATAGGCCGCTTCTACTAAAATTTTGTTAAAACCAATTAAAATACCCCTAGGCCAGTCCTGCCCGCTGAAA
>NW_015386492.1:678680-687531 GCF_001527695.2 Protobothrops mucrosquamatus | reverse complement strand
GGTAGGATCTAACCTGTATCCTTGCCTGTGTTCGGTCGAATTCGGTTCGGCTCACCCTCCAACTGCTCTCTAGGCGTCTTTTCCGGCGCTTCATCTCTCTCAGCTCCTCGGTAAACCAGGGAGCCAATTGAGATCTGCGCCGGGTCAGAGGCCGCAAAGGCACGACTCGGTCCAATGCTGCGGCAGCGGCCACTTCCCAAGCCGCCGCCAGATTTTCAACCGAGTCGTAAATATTACAGTTTCACAAACTAGAAACTCCTCACTATCTGCACTACTGGAATGTGAAGGAAACCAAAGGTAGGTGGTGTTGCTTTTCAGTTGTTGTACTGGTGCTTTGGAATAGTTTCCTAACCAAGGTCAGACCAACCCCTTCCTTAATGGCTTTCAGAAAGATGTTAAAAAGTGAGTGGTTTCAGGAAATATTCTAGTTAAGTTCATGAACTCCATTAACTTGTTTCTTAATTTTATTTTTGTAGTTTTATCTGGTTTTGATTTTTATGTTTGTTTTATATTTTGTTTATGTTGTTATTTTAGAGCTGGGCTTTGGTTGTGCTTGTGGCTTATTGGCACATATGTGACTAAACTGAACTGTAGAATATTTATTGTTAGTAGGGAATGTGCATGCAATATGAATATAATTAAGGTTGGTTTATAACTCACTTTCTCCCCATTTTAAACAGCATAAATGAATGCATGTATGGATCTTAATCCTGTAATATTAAAGCAAAAAACAAAAAAGAACCTTTGCTGAAAGGGCATAGGGCCCAGTGTTTCTCAACCGTGACAATTTTAAGGCATGTGGACTTCAACTCCCAGAATTCCACAGCCAGCAATGCTGGCTGTGGAATTCTGGGAGTTGAAGTCCACATGCCTTAAAATTGTCACGGTTGAGAAACACTGGCATAGGCAATCTCCTAAATCAAGTCAGATTGAATAGGATCAACACCTTCAAGGTATTATATATTCAAGATTGTAATCAGAAAGGACTCTGGAAGCAGGTATTTTCAATCATTGCCTCCACACTTTGGCATTCTCTGCCCCACAGAGATCCCATCTGCTCTTTCGCTCCTAGCTTTGAGAAGGGAGTTCCTCCTAGGGTAAGATGAAGACATGTTGTGAGCAAAGGCTGGAATCTGGTGGAAACACGACCTTGTACATTTTCTGCTTATTTTTATTGGTTTTGTCAATTTTGCTTTTACAAGGGTTTTATTTATTATTTTTCAGAGGGTTGTTTTTACCAGGTTGTTTGCCACCTAGAGACTCCAAAAATACACAGCATATAAATGTAATGTAATGCAATGCATAATATGTGTTTATACATTTCTAAGTGATCCTAAAGCATATCCTAAGAACAGGTACCTTGTTTTTACTGCAAAACAGTGAGTCTAGCTGCTAGTTAAAAATAAATACTGCCTTAAATCAGGATAGTGTTTTCAACAGAAGATCCGGTTTTGAATTTTTTAAGTTTGCATTATTAACGTGCCTTCTAAACACAAGTTAGAACCGTATGATTCTTTGTAATACATTTATAACAATAGTCCTGGGGGGAGGAAACAGTCCCTAGGAGGCACTTACCCAGGGATGCCGCCTGCTTCCATCTTGTTAGCTACAGTTACATCTGTGGACCATACGTCATACTGCCAACGTTTCTGCCCTAGGACTCCACCAAGGACAGCACCACTGTGCACCCCCACACGCATGTCCACATCTGTTTTGGTCTTCTCTCTTACATAGCTTTAGAAGAATAAATTAATAATAAGCAATATTTATCTTAAAAGAATGGTTATTTCCCATACTTGGAAGGCTTTGCTATGGCTGCTTTTATTGTGCATAGAGCTTCATTGCTGCTAAGGGTGACAGGAAGAAAAAGAAAATAAACAAGCAATTTATTGCTATAATTGTTTAGGTTCCATTAAGGGAGCACAAACTTCCCCAATATAGTAATCTCCAGATGTGGGTAGACCACAGGGGCCCTAAATCTCAGCCAACATGAACAAACTCAGGTTTTGAAAAGGATTTGAATACAGGAATAGGCACACTAGTAAAAATTAATTCTAAATGCAAGATATGGCTTTTTAGATAACACCAGGGGAAAAAAGCTATAACTCAGTAATAGAGCTATTTCTGTACAGCGCAAGGGTCCCCCGTGAAACCTTGCCCATTTAAGTACGGCTGGAAAAACTATGAGCTCTGTCACTGTCAACAATCCTGGTTTAGAGCACTGAGGGAACATAGTTTTGTTTATTCTTGTGAAATCTGAACTTGTGCCAGATTCCAAAGATTGCCTAATAATCCAGCTCTGCTTTTCTTTTCTCCTTTATTTCTCTAACTTGTTTCTATAATGGAGCTGCAAAACTAATTTCAATGTTGCTATTCCTGTAATTTTCCATAAATACTTATTTTCAAGGCCAACATTTTCCATTCCTAAGACTTTTCTAAGCATGGAATTTTGTTTTACAGAAGAGACAAAATTAGCTGGAAAAATATTGCTTAGTTATCATGATGAATGGAAAAAAGACCAGGAGACATTTTTTTCTGAATCTCCAGCTGGAAAAGATAAGCTAAGATGAAAATTTACTGTTTAGAAGCAGCCACACTTAGGGGAAGAATTCTACACAGTTAACTTTTAGGTGAAAAATATACAAGG
Organism: Protobothrops mucrosquamatus; assembly: GCF_001527695.2. Lineage (NCBI taxonomy): Eukaryota > Metazoa > Chordata > Lepidosauria > Squamata > Viperidae > Protobothrops > Protobothrops mucrosquamatus. The sequence goes on along the minus strand of NW_015386492.1, from coordinate 684,884 downwards.
ATATATGCATGTAGTCAGGAAATAATGATATAATAAATATTACTGTCTTTATTATGGTAGGACAACAGAGAGGAGGGAAAAAGTTCTGTAAGCAAATTGAGAATCTTGCAGTAAGGCTTATTTATGCATTTATTAAATTTATTTGCCACTCATCTCATTCCTGCAACTCTGTGACTTTAATAAGTTACCTAAAGCAAATATGTCCCTCACATCTGTAATTCAATAACATTCTTATAAAACAATATACTTCACAAAAAATATTCCTGGGCAACTTCATAAACCAAGAGTTTTTCATGTGGGAAAAGAGAAAAACATGAGTGAAAAAGAAAAAGAAAAGACAACAACCCAAACCAAAAACAGCATGCAAATTTGCGAAGTGTGAATGCTTACGAAATAGCTTCCACCATAGCAAGACCCATCATGATTGAGCAAACAGCATGGTCCTCACGATAGTCTGGCAATCCACAGATGCAGTAGTAGCAGTCACCTAGAATCTTGATACGCAGTTGATGGTATCTCTGTAAGAATGCCATTTTTAAAACAAAAAACAAAAAAACAAGGTAAATGTTTAGGATTTTCAGGTCTCAGAAACCTGCATTTTACTTTTAAACCTATTGTTGAATCATGGAAAAGGCTGCCATGGCTTCCCTGCCTCGTTCATCCTCTAACCCACAATCCTTTCCAATTCTGGTGTACCACACTAACATCCCTAGCTGATAATATATGACTCCAATTACATGTGATTTCTTTTCGGAACCTTAATGCAAAAAAAGTATGCTGTACTTTTGAAGTTATCACAAATAAAAATCCATTCTATTCTTCATGGCTCAAGCACTATCTCAGGTTCTGAGTATGATAACATAAGAAATATTCAGATACATTAGAGTATGTTCAGAGAAGAATATAACATGAATGATCAGGGAATTGCAAATTAAATCATATAGCAAGATTGAAAAACTGAGTGCTCGGATAATTCTTTCCGACAATTCCTTATAGCATTGTGTGTTTCTCTGGGATCACATCATTATGCCCTCTTGTGGCAGCATGATCCCAAGAAAATATCTGATTTAAGAAGTTGCCAACAGGAGTTAAGCAGCTTTTACCTTCTGGCAAAAGTAAATACTCAAACATCTTCCGGAATGTGCTTCCACCTTCATAGTTCTCAAAACAGTCCCCAAAATCTTCATATACTATATTTACTTCCTAAACATTTTTTAACAGTGTAACACTGGAAGTTTTTAAGAAGAGACTGGACGGCCATTTGTCTGAAATGGTGTAGGGTTTCCTGCCTGAGCAGGGGGTTGGACCAGATGACCTCCAAGGTTCCTTCCAACTTTTTTTTTTTTATTATTATTATTATTATTATTATTATTATTATTATTATTATTATTATAAAAACAACAGTGGGAAAATACAGGGGGAATTATATGTGTAACATTCTGTCATCTGAAATCTCTATAACATTTCATGAAGATAGATCGATTTGATAATAAAATCTTCAATCAGAATCACCCTTTGTAATTCTTTTACAAGTTAACCTACAATAATTTACATATTGCTGAAACATTCACTTCTAGTAAGTAGGAGAATAATTTTGGCAAAATCCAAATTGGATAAGATGGCTCCACATTTGTGATAAAAGAATTTGGAGGCTTTATTTTTTATATTTTCTGAAATAAAATCTCATAATTAATTAATTATCACTATTTAATTAAATAACATTGTAATATATGCTAAAGTAGAGTTTTCAGTTTGTTTACTCTTTAGCATATTTAATCTAAGAAATTTCTCAAGATAATAAAATAATTAATTATAGGTAATAGCAATAATACCTTGCAAAATTAATTAATTAATTTGACAAGCAAACATCTCCAAAACAGATCTGGCTGCTAATACAAAATAGTTATCATGAGTCGAATAAAAAATTAAAGTAATGTGCAATAGATCTAAAGTAATTTCTGAAATAATTCTTATTCCAATGCTCATTATAGTAACATCCATGAACACATGTACAGGTAGTCCAATACAACAGTTCATTTAATGACCGTTCGAAGTTACAACGGCACTGAAAAAAGTGACTTATGACCATTTTTCACGCTTATGCAGCATCCTCAGGGTCACGTGATTTACATTGGATGCTTGACAACTGGATCATATTTATGACGGATGCAGTGTCCCAGGGTCATGTTATCATCTTTTGCAACCTTCTGACAAGCAAAGCCGATGGAGAAGTCAGATTCACTTAACAACTGTGTTACTAACTTAATAACTGCAGTGATTCACTTAACAAATGTGGCAAGAAAACTCACTTAACACATTCCTCAGCAACATAAATTCTGGGTTCTATTGTGATCCTAAGGCAAGGACCACCTGTACTTTAAATAGCTGGCATAATCATGTTTATAGCAGCTTCATTCCCCTAAATCAGTGATGGTGAACCTTTTAGAGACCGAGTCCCCCAAAACTGCCCCCGCCCCCATTCCACCCCTTGCCCCGCCCCCACCCCGCCTGCCCGCAGGGCCACTCACCACCTCCAGGGCCCGCCGCAGATCACCCAGGCAGCCCAGCTGCACCATTGCAGCCATGCCCTCTGCCCGCACCCCGCAGCATCAACTGTGCGCGATGGGGTGTGAGGGGACAGTCTTGTCTACGCTGCCTGGCTGCCATGTCCTTGGCTGCGCTGCTCTGTGTGGGCCACGCTTAGGGGTGACTCTCCTCCAGGGGGCTGCTGGCGAGGAGGAGGTCACGGGAGGAGGCAAGGCTGAGGCAACGGCACGTATGCCCACAGAGAGGGCTCTGAGTGCCGCCTCTGGCACGCGTGCCATAGGTTCGCCACCACTGTCCTATATTGTCTTTAGTCCTATTTATGAGATTTTTGATCGTCCTTGTGCAAACATTGCCCTCCAGATGCAATTTCACTACAGCCGCCATAGTCCTAGCCAGATGGCTGAAAAAAACAAATGTATATAGTCAAATCAAATCTCTCAAGCAATGCTATAGAAACCTTATAATTAAAAAGTACTAAATCTATCTTATTCTGATATTGGAATACATTTAGGTATGACATCAGCTGTGCACAGAATCTTGTTTGGAAGTTGAATATATTGCAGTAAGATATGTTTATTTATCCAGAACTTTCAGTATAATCTCAAAAAATGTTTTATATTTGAATGTGGTTCTTGCTGGTATTCTTTATTTTTTAAATATCTAATTTCAGCCAGAATTTTTTAAAAAACATAGAATGGCTCTTTGATAAGAGCACTTTAAAAATGGAGGGAAAAAAGCAGAAGAACAGGAGAAATTAACCTCATCTCTGGTAAATCTTCTCCCCTTTTATTGCTGCATGTATATCAGAATTGTATTTCTCTGTTTCTTCTCCATTTTTAATATGCTTCAAACTACATACAGTCATAATTACAAATAAGAAGGGTAGTTTGGGTTGAATTACACAAAACGTGCTCCAAAGATCTAAAGGATTTCCAGAATTATATGTCAAGCAAATAATCAAGATTGATTAAGAAACTCACAGCTGCTAGTTTATCAAATCGAGCAAAGAGTTCGTTCAAAAGTTTCACCAATTCTTGGGCACTGCATGCGGATGACAGCTGCGTAAAACCTACGATGTCAGCAAAAAGGATGCTGTAGAATGAAAGACATGAGAGCCAAAACAGGTGAGAGGTCATGAGTTAGATTAGCTGCAGCAAAATCAATTTATGATGGCTGTTGTACCATTTGATTTATTAGTCTCTCTCATCTGAAATTCAGTCTCAGTGTCATCAGTCCTTTGATTTTCTGCTTTAATTCTACACCGCATTGATGTTTACTAGCTTCTTCTATTTCAGAAGTGTAGAGTGTTTAAGACATTAGGGGCTGCAACTGACTCCCAACTGTGTGGAGGGCCACAGAAGACTATCTGCTATCTTAATAACACAGTGAAATGACCTAACTATTTTTGTTCAGCTTTTAGGAAAGATGTAAGAGTAGGGTTGGGGTCAGGAGGCTTCCCAGTGTCACATCATCCCATTCCCATACTTAAACTCCTATCACCACAGCAAAGCCCCATATTTGGCTGTTAGGATTTCAATGATACAGGTTCAGGGTGCTGGAAAAAACGCAAACCAGTTTACATAGAGTGACATGAAGAAAACAATTCCCTACTTTTGCTCTGTTGTTTTATTTCAATACTAAGCACAATAATTATATTATTCCATCTGCTTCTGAGCTGCATGTTATGCTGTGATGAATTTGGAAAGTTATTTTGCTTGAATTACTTATTCAAGCAAGTTATTTTTCGTGAATTACGTAGTTGAATTACATAATTACTTTTTCCTGGGGAGACGCTCATTGTGCCCATAAAGATTTACTTCAAATAATGGCTTAGCATTGGATTATATTTTCTCTTTAGTTATTGTGTACTGGTCCAGGAGATGGCCTTGTTAGTACCAGAAGCCATCTACAGAACTCCCTCCTTAAAAGAGCTACATTTGTTACCTGACATTTTCATGGCGATACATATACATGGTATTGAACTGTTGCATTTCTTTTTGGCTTGCATCTTTCTTCATATCCTTCAGCATTTCATCCGCTACATGTCTGGGCAAAATTGAAAGCATCAACCGTTCCTAAAGTGGGAAAATAAATAGACATATTCAAAAGATGGAAGAATTGTTAAAAGAAAAATTAATGCTGTAGCAGATTACCCCAGAAGCATGTAGAAGAGATTTCAGCTACTATGGGAATTTTTTTCTCATCTCCTGGTGAGAAAGAATGAAAGCTCAAAACTCATGTCTTTTATGCAGAAATGTGCTCCCAGATATGAACGATTCAGTAGTGCCCACTCCAGACTCTGATAACTTATGTACTGCCAGGAAGAACCTGTCAGCAGCATCTATCACTGTAGTCTTCTGGGCCAATTGTCACAATAAAGAACTTTTGTAGTAATTCTTGTTGTATTAGCAACTGATCTGGCATGGATTACCACATTCTGAAATCATGAGAGCAGCTTCTGAAAGTTGTTAATTAGGAATCATGAAGGAAAAGCAGCACTCAAATTGAGGTATTATAAAAGGCAGTTAAAAGCAGGGCTTTTTTTCTCATAGAACGCCCAGAACTGAGTTCCGGCACCTTTTTTGGATGGAACCTTGTAGGGTAGGCAAGGCGGGTTGAATGACGTGTGTGAGTTCCGGCACCTTTTTTTTATAGAAAAAAACCACTGGTTAAAAGAGTGCCATGAGTTTTGCATTATGGCTTCTTACCCAGCCCTACAGACAGTATTGAACTGTATAGAAAATGCTTCTTTCAACATGTAAAAAACAAGAAAAAAGTGAAGGAAATGATTGGTCCATTAGTGGGTGAAAGTGGCAAGAAGGTGACAAGCAACAGGGAGAAAGCGGAACTATTTAACTCGTTTTTTGCATCTGTCTTTACACAAAGGGAAAAAACAGACCAACCTATCAAAAATAGTATCATAAAAAACAGAATAGAAACACAAGTTAAGATAGGCAAGAAAATGGTAAGTGAGCACCTGTCCAGCCTAGACGAGTTCAAATCGCCAGGACCAGATGGATTACACCCCAAGGTTCTCAAGGAACTGGCAGATGTGATCTCTGAACCACTGAACTATATTTTTCAAAGATCCTGAAGCACAGGGGAACTACCACAGGACTGGAAAAGAGCTGATGTAGTTCCCATCCTCAAAAAAGGAAAAAAAATGGACCCAGGAAATTACAGACCTATCAGCCTGACCTCAATACCTGGGAAAATCCTGGAAAAGATAATCAAACAACAAATCAACGAATACCTAGAGGCAAACAAAGTCATTACTAAAAGCCAACATGGGTTTGTCAAAAATAGATCATGCCAGACAAATCTTATTGCATTCTTTGACCAAGTGACAAAATTAGTGGATCAGAGGAATGCTGTGGATATAATTTACTTGGAATTCAGTAAGGCATTTGATAAAGTACATCACAACCTACTACTTGACAAGATAGAAAAATGTGGGTTAGACAGCATCACCACCAGATGGATCCGTAGCTGGCTGACCGGCCGTACTCAGTGAGTGGTCCTCAATGGAACCGCATCTACATGGAGGGAAGTGTGTAGTGGGGTGCCCCAGGGCTCTGTTCTGGGCCCAGTGCTCTTCAACATCTTCATCAACGATTTGGACGAGGGGATAGATGGGGAACTCATCAAATTTGCAGA
>NW_015386492.1:440584-677672 GCF_001527695.2 Protobothrops mucrosquamatus | reverse complement strand
CACTAGACTATTTGTTTTGCAGATACAGTTCAGTTTTAAAAATGTGTAGCAGATTGTGAACTTTGCCAGAAAAACTGTAAAAGGAACATCCAATACTGTAATTATATCACTGCAGACAAATATTGGGAAAGAAGTGAAACTAGTATTTTCATCTAAGAATTTACCGTAGGTCATAACAAATGTAACGGTTGTCAGTAGTTACTGATACTGTGAGATAGCCATCATGGTAAATCTTTTAAGCTCTATTAACTTCAATTGCTACTTCAAAATTCACAAATTTAAATTTTTCACTCTTTGCAGAGAAGCATATTAAAACCAACCCCTATTATCCAAAAACCAGTGGTAAAGAGAAACAGTGGTTCAGTTGCAAAGTAGATCCAAAGTAGATGCAAAGAAGATCCATTCCTAACTTCTCATCAATTTCATTTACCTCAATCCAACACATTTAAACATAGGCTGACTCAGAAATGAACGTGTGCTATTTCTGGCTTGATTCCAAAGATTCCAAATTTGTATCCTGAGCACTGGATGCAAAAGCAAAAACAACCTGTATATTCAACTTAATTCCCAACATGGAATACATCCAGGATCCAACGTGCAAATTAAAATGGAGGACCAGCAGAAATAGTCACAACTGAAGAGAGCCAAGAAGGTAATTTTGAAGTAAATATTTTGAAACTGTTATACGAGCAAATAGGACAAATGTATTTCTTAAATGTTGAGAACTCAGTTAGTATTAAGAAAAAATCAAGTTGACCCCTCTTTAATTTAGTGGAGTATACAGTAAAAGGAGAGTGAGGAAAATCTCAGGCTAACAAGATTGGCCATCTAAGCAAAGAACTCAGCTTCATCCTCAATTTCCTGAATATATCTCAATTGCTCATTAAAAACTGAAGCATCAAATTATCCCCACTGCATCCCCTCTGAGATCTCCCAGGGGCATTTGAATGGCAACAGCAGTAGCAACAGAAAACATCACCCATTCAAACTCTCTTGGCACTCTTTCAGACCCATCCCATAAATTGCCAACAGTACATTAGCATTTGCCTTACAAGCTCCACACCATTAAATGGCTACACTTCACAGTATCTTCCAAGGCTTCACCAGGCACACATTCCAAAGTCAAACAAAAAAAAGGGGAGGGAACTTAGTTCCACCTGACTATACTGTATGTATAGATAGTGTAGAACTTAGTGTAACATCTGCCACAGAACGTCATGGGCACTTACATGATATGAAACAAATATTTAGTTACTATTTTTTTTTTAAAGTTGCACATTTCATTTCTGGCTGTTGAACTACACAATCAAAAACTTAGGGGATAATTATTCTTCCAGGAAAGACAAAGAAAACAATCTTCAGAATTAAGATATGGTAAAAGTATATACAATATACAGTGTGTGGACACACACACACACACACACACACACACACACTGTATATATATGAATGAATACATCTTTTGTTTTCTGGAGGAAACTATTTGAATTTGAATGCTTAGTTTATGAGTTATGCTACAGAAATGTTTTTGTACACGTTCTAATTTTACAGTACATATTTTTTTAATTTTTCCATTAGATTTATATTCCACTTTTCCTCCAGAATTCAAAGCAGTATAAACAACCTTCTTCTTCCAGAGATTCCTCATAGCAAACAACCTGTGAGGTAGGTAGGGCTAAGCAATATTTAACTGGCCCCAAACTATCCAATTTAGTTAACTATGAACTTGAATACAATGAACTTGAACTAGAGCCTTCTTGATACCAGTTCCAAGATATTAACCATTATCTTAAACATGCTTTGTGATTGTATTATATGTTGTATTCATTTTGTTGTGGTGGTTTAGCATGTGTTTAATACCTTTTTATGCTGCACTGGATAAAAGTATTATATTTCTTTCCTTTTGTTTTTATATTCTGTTGTACATACAGTAGGTAATTTTATGAAGCTTTTAGAAAATAAAGAACGCAAGGAGAAAAACTAATTCAATTAGATTACTGAATTCTGCAGAGTGTAAAACATAGTTAACTAAATTGGTTTCTTCCAAAAGGAAGCCAAAAGGAGTGGGAGGGGGGAGTATCTGTAAAGGAACCGAAAGGGAGGGCTTTGCAAGATCAGTATCTTTCTCATGTGATGCCTCTAGAATCTTTGTGTCATTCAGTTCAGTGTTGTTGTTTTTTCTTCCATTCAATTGTTTCCAGTTCTCAGATACTGCCTAGACAAATTCCTGCAGTTTTTTTCCCTTCCTATGGCTGAGACTCGCCCAAAGACACCTACTCTGTCTTGTGCCTAAGACAGGATTAGAACTCATGGTCTCCCAGTTCCTTGCCTGTTGCCTTAACCACTACACCAAACTGGCTCTCAATCAGTTCAATAATGAAAAGCAATTCGTTCTACGAAAGATTTATATTTTTAGTGAAGGATTACAAGCTAAGAAGTAGTTTTATACATTTGAATGGCTGGAACTGAATGCAAATGCTCAGAAACTCTATCTGATAGTGATCAGCATCAAGACCAGGGGTACCTCTGTGCCACTCCTGCAGAAGTGGCTTTACAAAATAAGCTGAGGCAACAAATCATGAAGGGCAACATTATACAAAGTAGAATTGTATTTTTTATGATGAATGCGTCACAAAAATTCTACCGTGCAAAAAGCATTTTCATTTAGATAATATTCTGTGCTATTAGTCTGTCTGGGATTTCCACTTTTGAAATTCCACTGGGTTAGATGTTGCCAATCACCTAACTCTAGAAACCACAGCAATAAAATATATTCCTAACATTTTAATCACTTGCACTTCATTGCAGTCCTAAAACACTACCATGTGAGAATATTCAGCAGGCAAACATCAAGACTACTCTCAAGAGCAAAGCCGCTGGGGCTCATGAGCAGGAGACTCAACATATTGACTCTTTCTTTATTTTATGGTAAGAAGAAACTGATACTTAAAGTCACCATGCTGAGCACTGCAAAGTCTTTTTCTCGGTCACTGACAATCAGCAATCTGCCTCCAGTGAAAGAAAAGCTACAGATACCATGAGGTGAGGGGAGAAAGCATGTCTCCACAGATGACAAATAAATGAAGGTAGTTCTCGACTTACAATGATAACCAAGCCCAAAATTTCTGTTGCTAAGCACAGCAATTGTTATGTGAGTTGTGCCTTATTTACAATCCTTTTGCCTCATTTGTTAAAGAAATCATTGCAGTGACTCATGTGGTTGTTAAGCAAATCTAGTTTCCCACATGGACTTTGCTTGTTGGGTAACTGGCTGGGAAGGTTGCAAATGGTGATTACATGACCTTGGGACAGTACAACTGTCAATGATGATGATGATGATGATGATGATGATGATGATGATGATGATGATGATGATGATGATGATGATAAAGTTGGAAGGAACCTTGAAGGTCTTCTAGTCCAACCTCCTGCTCAGGCAGGAAACCCTATACCATTTCAGACAAATGGCTGTCCAGTCTCTTCTTAAAAACATCAGTGTTGGAGCATTCACCACTTCTGGAGGCAGGTTGTTCCATTGATTAATTGTTCTGTCAGGAAATTTCTTCTTAATTCTAGGTTGCTTCTCTCCTTGATTAGTTTCTATCCATTGCTTCTTGTCCTGCCTTCAGGCGCTTTGGAAAATAGCTTGACTCCCTCTTCTTTGTGGCAGCCGCTGAGATATTGGAACACTGCTATCATGTCCCCCCTCATCCTTCTCTTCATTAAACTAGACATAATTAAACTTTTGACACTACTGTAACTTTATTTCTTATTCCTTCTACCCAAAGTAAAACAGTTTAAACTGCCATAATAGCTTTTATCCTGTTGATTTTTTATAAGCCTTCTCTCTGGTTTCTGTCTATTCTGTTAAGTTTCAGGTTAGTGAAACTACCAAAAATTATAGATCTATTCCCTGATGCTACCATTGACTGTTTAAAATTAAATGTGCACTCAGACACTAAATCTGCAGTTCCAGGAACAAACATGCACTTCTAAAGGACTGTTAGTGCAGCTGAAAATGTAATTAATGCTACCTAATTTAAAAAGTGACTGGTCAATGATGATCAAGTATGGGTGTTTGTTTTGAACTGCAGCCAGCTCTTGGCACTAAACTCTAGCAAAATCAGACTTCTTCCAAAGCTAAGAATAATAAATGATATAAACTGAGGGTGCTCTTAATACTGTATCAGCCACAATATTGTGAACACTAGGCTATATAACTGTTTCTATGAGATAATGAAATATGAAAGTTGCTGAGAGTTATAGAAAAAAAGCAGTACCAATGATGGAGAAAAGAAAAGTCTCACAATGCTCAGAAACTTTATTTCAGAACTGAGAATTCATTTTCTGCAGTACCAAAAAACCCCACCCTGATAACTAGGAAAAACAAACCAATCTAACCCAGTACAAAAATGTACAGATAGACCTCAACTTACAAGGCCTCATTTAATGACATTAAAAGTTATGACAGCCTTGGAAAGGGTGTTTTATGGCCCACAAAGCATGGCTGACTGTCATAAAATACCACACCACATCACCCCTGAAGTCATGTGACTGCATTCTGGGCACTTGGCAGCCAGTTTGCAAATGACCTGCAATCCTGTGATCATCATTTGCTATCTTCTCTGCCAGCTTTCCCAGAAAGTCAGTTGGAAAGCTGGCAAGGAAAGGCTGCAAGCAGAGGAGACAAAGAAGAACAGAAATCCTTTGGCCTGCAGGAACAGAGCTGAAATCTTCATGTGCATGGAGGAGAGGGGAAATCTTTCAGCAGGCTGCAGAAATGGAGCTGAAATCCTAAAGACTGTGAATCCTAAAGATTGTGGCAACCTCACAAAGACTTCCTTCCCTGCATGGAAGAGAACTGACAATCTTTGGTGGTCTGCAGGAACCTTTAAAACCAAAAGGGATGGCTGCTGGGAGGATTTCAGCTCCATGCAGAGCTGAAATACTTCAGCAGGCAGCTCTTTTGCACCATTCATTTAACCATCTGGGAAACTGCTTAATGACTATCACCAGGAGGGCAGGTACTGAGGTCATTGAGCAAACAATCATGTTGCATTTTGCTTAATGACCATTTCGCTCAACAACCAAGATTCCAATCTCAATTGTGTTCATAAACCGAGGACTATCTTTATGAGTGTTGGAAGGGAGGGAGTAAAGTGTCAAGGGGATGTTCTCCAGGGAATAAAAATGAAAATAGGGGCGGGGAAATACATATAGGAGGTATAAAGAGAAGCAGAATTGCAAAGAAAGAATATTTACAGGGAAACCAAATTTGTAGACACAGTGGCAGCAAGCTACTATACATACAACCTCCAATTACTGAACAAAACATTTCTTTTAAAAAAAAGCATTTTGAATTATCAGAAATGATGGGCTCTCATTCATTGGATGAGTTCAGCAAAGGCTAGAATCCTTCTGTTGGGAATACTTTTATCTGAATACGAGCTGGATGAATAGGTTGGATTCAGTGGCCTAAATGACCATTGCAACTCTTATGTCTTTATGAAAACAGGAGGAGGAAGGGAAGCCAGAATGCTGCAGTCTAACAGAAGTCAAGATTGGCAAACTGCATCTCTGAAAAGTGCCCACTACAAGTCCCATATATAAAGTCTAAACAACCAAATCAACTGGTCTAATCATACTATATATCAGAGACATTCCTGCCTTTATTCTCTTTGCTTGCCTATCTTAGAATTAGATGCAGAAGCCTTTACAATTTTCAGTGAAAACTCAAGAGAGATAGGATCAATTTGTTGTATATAGAAAGCTCATCTTTATGCCTGGGCAATACAGAAACCTTTTCTTGCTGCTCGCTGTATTTTTTCTCACACCAACCGTTTGACTAGTCTGGAAATATTTGCCTTTTGCTGTCTTGGAAATGGGTTGCCATAGTGACTCCATTTTACATCAAGGTTCAGTTACAAGAAGTGAAGAGATATGATTGGAATTGTGGGATGGAAGGAAAACAAAGACATTTTATTTTGTTAAAAGAGACAGAAGGAATCATCTCTTCTAATATTCTTCTTTTCTCTTAATCTACATCAGCCCAAGTAAAGCATACATGTTAAACTGCTTGCAGTTTGAAATGAAAATGTGTTGAATCTTTCAGTATGCATTCTCTTCATCCAGCTTGGCACATAGTTGCTTACAAGCCTCCAGCCAAAATATTATGCACTAAAAATGTTGCATTTTGAAACCAAACTGAGACATATCTGCTTCTTTTGTATAACTCCTTCTTCATCTGCGCAAGGGTGGGCTAGAATGTGTCTTGATCTTTAGGTATTTGGAATAATTCCTATTTTACCTCTGAAGTGAAACTAGATCTTAGTTAACAGCATCCTTTAATACCACTTATTTTTCACACAAAACACAATTATATTTCCCACTCCCCAATACCGATCAGGATTTCAACACAGGAGAAAGAAGTTTAAATATTTCCCCCCATATTGCTGTCTTGATGAAAAATCAGACTCATGCTCATTGAATTGCTATTTATTATCACCAAAACAGTTACTTACTTAGGCAAAATCAGAGGAGAACATATAAAAGATATGTAAAAGACCTCAAAAGTATTGAAAAGATCTGCATAGTATAATGTAGAAAATTTTGGAATGTACATTTGAAATGAAACCACAACTGTTCCTATTAGGTACAGTCTCAGAAAAAATAACAAGAAATATCATAATTTAACAAGATATGTGCTTAATATACCAAGAATAAGTTTTGCTCAAAACTGGAAGAAAAACTGTCAGGCTCCAAAATCCATGAAAGACCTGTAGAGATACTTTTAAGCAGTTTCCTTTATTGTTTCTCACCTATAGGCAGAAATCTTGCAAAACTAAGTTTTCATCATTAAAGATATGTTCTAAAAATTTCTATGAATGAGCTATCTTGACTCTCTTTTTCCCAAACAAACTTGTCTAAATTACACTATTTCTTGGTCCTCTGGAATGCAGCCCCTTCCTCCTGGAAATCCATTCCAACACAAAAATACAGACCTGAAAATTATCCAGTTGGCAACTTAAACCTGAAGAATGCGCAGCAATTGGAAAACTAACAGTATATGTACACAACAGAAGTTTAAATAAATTTAAGCACAAAAGCTTCCCTTGCATACAAGAAATATAATAAATATAACCATTTTATAGTCTGGCTTTTAAGAGAGCCTGAATGCTTACAAATATTGCAAATTAACAAATGTATAAAACAGGAAAGCCAGAAATCAATAATTTTTTAAAATTCTCTTTTTCTTTTTATTCTTTTATATGGAATGGAAAAGAAATACTAAAAATACTTTTTAGTATTTTAACTTTTATTAAATTTGTTTCACCTAGCTTTTCTTTCTTTTTATCAACATACATACACACCCACACATATAATTAACAATAAAATTATCTAAATATTAAGTTCAACATGAACACTATTATCATAAAATTAATATTTTAATGTGAATTGCAGTGCTTTTTATTTTATATTCAACTGGATGAAAAGTTAAATACTCTTACGCTTGTAACATTACATCCTGGCAATTAATACTGACGTAACTTTTACTTTTATCTTTTTTTAGTTTAATACCTTGTGTGATTTAAATAACAGAATGTTAATTTTTTATCATGTTATATAAATATGACTGTATTATAATCTGCATTGAAATATTACAATATATCCAGATTTATAACATTACAATAAAAATGGAGGTGGGAGAAGAAAAAGGATGGAAGACTTTAGTAGAAAAACAAAAGTAATAATAATAATAATAATAATAATAATAATAATAATAATAATAAGAAGAAGAAGAAGAAGAACAACAACAACAACAACAACAAAAACAACAATAACAACAATAATAATAAAGTTGGAAGGGACCTTGGAGGTCATCTAGTCCAACCCCCTGCTCAGGCAGGAAACCCTATACCAGGGCTTTTCAACCTTTTCACCCATTATACCACTTTTAGGATATGGCAACATCCGAGTACCACCAGTTGCCTAGCAAGGTGTCAAAAACTTGATGACCAAAAAAAAAAAAAGGAAAAAATTGATAAAGTACAGGTAGTCCTCGACTTACAACAGTTCACTTAGTGACTGTTTGAAGTTACAATGGCACTGAAAAACAAACCCTACAAGATACTGTTATCAATTTTTGTTAGTTCTACAGTACAGGGACAAATTAGTCTTCCACTTTGTCCGAAATGGTATAGGGCAGGGCTTTTCAACCAGTGGTACGAGTACCACCTGTGGTACATTGGCACTTGGCAGGTGGTACGCGACCATCCTAGAAAAGCCACAGCCGAGCAAGACACCTACCTGCCCACCCAGCCATGCTCTTCCTCCTGTCCGAGGTTTTCATTGTTGTGAGCATTTCTGTTGAGGATTAGCAGCTGGGGTGGGGTGGGGGATGTTTGGTTTTTATTCCCCCCGTCTGCTGGGTGGTTGCAGCAGGTTTTGCTCACTTCACATGACCCTGGGACACTGTGACCGTCATAAATATGAATCAGTTGCCAAGCATCTGAATGTAAATCACAAGACCCTGGAGATGCTGCAACATTCAGCTGATCGGCGCTTCTTCTGGGCTCAGCAGAAGCGTCAGGATCAGTGCTGCTTTCCAGCTGATTGGTGCTTCTTCAGGGCTCAGCAGAAGCACCAGGATCAGCGCCGAGCTCCAGCTGGAGCCTGGCACTGATCCTGGCGCTTCCACTGAGCCCTGACAGCCCTGCAGCTCCAGCCATCTCTCGCTCAGGCTTGTGTGGTGCTGCCACTGGTTCAGCTCATTCCCCTCCCCCGCTACCACTTTTCTAGGATGGTTGCGTACCACCTGCCAAGTGCCAATGTACCACAGGTGGTACCCGTACCACTGGTTGAAAAGCCCTGCCCTATGCCATTTCGGACAAAGTGGAAGATTAATTTGTCCCTGTACTGTAGAACTAACAAAAATTGATAACAGTATCTTGTAGGGTTTGGTTTTTTTTGTTTTGGGGGGGTTTTGCATTAGAGGCAACACTATCATCTATCACATCTATGAAGAAATATTGTACATAATGCTGTACGCTGGGAAGCAACGTTTCACACTGGTATCACTTCGCAGTATTTCTTAATATATTGCATTAGATTTTAGGACATAATTCTGCTGTGTGTTTACGCCACACCAACAAAAGACCTACTGACCTCTTTTGCAAAAGAGCTTTCAGCTTTGAGATCTCACCCACGCTAAATTTTACCATAATTACTCATAATCACAGGAAAAATGTTGTTGCCAACATCAATGCAGGAGAAGGAACATTTGTAGGGAGAAATACAGGGCTTAATCTATGACTTAATCTACCAATTCTTCTCTCTATATGCCTCACCTATACAATTTTAAATAATTTTTCTCTCCTGTCTCCAATATTCTGAGCGAGATTAATTTTATTTCTGTGTGTGTGTCTGTCTGTCTGTCTCTGTGTGTGTGTGTGTACGTGCATGTACAGGAAACTGACTGATATATAGAAATTTAACTCTGCACACATTTTTTTTCTGAAAATCAAATATATTCATGTCAGAAAAAATATTTTTAATTATAATCAGAGGTTCAAAGCCCGCTTTTTGAGCTAAGAATGAATTATTTCTCTAGTTTTAAATTGCAGAAAACTCCAGACATGAAGGATAATTCAGAGTATATCGGAAAGATAGATTTTGGTATACCTTTATTTTAGCTCTCTAGGTACCAGTTTATGGTGTTTAAAGTTGAAGCCTATCAGACTATATCTCCAGTCTTTCTTAACTGTCCAGATTACTGGTGAGTTGAAAATGCCGAGAACAGCCAAAATATAACTCAGTTTTTAATGTAACTTGGAATTGCCTTTGAAGAATTATTTGGAAACTATTGTTGGCCCAAAATGTATCAATTCACTTACTGGTTGGTAAGGGCTTCTTTAACAGGATTCTATCTATATTATGAGTATTGCACTGGTTACCAATAGATTTTTCAACACAATTCAAAATATAAGTTTTAATTTTTATAGCTCTACATTGCTTGTCTTCTGGCTACATTAGAAATCTTCAACTTAAATCTGACCTTCTTCTGTGCTCCATCCGAAAGGGGTTGTTGGGTTCAGCTCATTCTATCTATTCTACTTAATTCAATGGTGAGCCCACAACTGGAGTCTAATTTAGCATATAGGCTCACAAGAGAAGACAAGCTGCATGGAAAACAAATATTCTGTCAAATTGAGGATTTATTTTATTCAGTTAGCCATCTTCATGAAGTTTCTGCTTCAAAAGCATACTCTAATTTTGTTTTGGGAATTGCTCTGAATGAAAATAACTTGATTATTAAGTGCATTTTTACTGAGGGCCTGGAGAGGGTTACTCTTTGGTAGCAGATACAGAGAGAGAATGGGTTGCTATGGGAACAGCACTGTCACCACGGTCTCTTTCTTGATTTCACTGAAAACAACTAATCTATAATAGTATAAACAAGGAAGAATCTTCCCAATGAGATGCAAGCTTAAATGAGAAGTTCTAAACTCCAGGAAAGAGGCAAAATCCTCTGAATAGAAACTATCATGCCTCTCACAAGTAAGCTCAAATTGGGCCAGTAACTTTCTCAGAGATGGGCCCAGTAAATTTGATGCAAAAATAGTTCTGCCATGCACATTCCTATGTACCTACATACAAATCTAGAAATCAAAAACTAAGAAAATAGATTGTCTATTGTAAATAGATTGTCTATTGTAAATAGATTGTCTGGATATAAGCCAGAAACAAAGTAGAAGCTACAGATGGAACTCTTTGATTCTTACCTGCTGCTGACTTTGTTCCTCAAGGTTGAGCTTGACCTCCAGAGATTGCCGAGCTTCTAGGAAGGCTTTGCGGTGCTTGCGGTCTGCCATGTAGTAAGACATGATACCCACACAGATAGTGCACAGATAGACAGCAACATTGGATAAGATCTTGAATGAAAAAAGGATAAATTACAGTTATCGGTCATTCCAAGAGAAATATTTATATAGAAATAGAGTAGGTTATAGGTGGCCTTCCAAACTCTGATGAATGATAACTCACATTAATCCTCTGCATTAGTCATACTCAAATACACTGCTCATTCCTTCTCCAAAAGATTGAGGTATGGAAGATGAGGCAATTGAGCTTCCTTTCTTATCCATATGAGAGACTGCTATTGATTGTAGCATCCCCCTATTACCATATTGCAGTGAAAGCAATCTTTAGACTACAACTCCCATAACATTCAGTCAGCGTTTAAGGGCCACAGCTTCAATAGGTCTGGCCCCAAAAGCCTGAAGGGCTTCAGGTTGCTCACCTCTAGTGCAGGGGTCCCTGACCCCCGGTCCATGGATCAGTACTGGGCCATGGCCTGCCATCAACTGGTCCGCATAAACAAGCAAAGGCCCATCTGCGGGATGCAGGCAGCAGACAAAACCACACACCCTCCTGTCCATGGAAAAACCTCTTTCCATGGAACCGGTTCCTGATGCCCAAAAGGTTGGGGACCTCTGCTCTAGTGGACTACATAGACAATAGAAGGATTTCAACTCACATTCAGGATTGGAAAGAATTAACCTGAATTTTAAAAAGCACGACATGTTTATTAAATTGCTTTATTCTGAATAAATCCAATTTTGAAATATCTGAATGAAATATCTGAAATATCTCCCTATCTAAACCTCTTTATATCATACTAGACTTAAGATATTCTGCCTACAAAATACAATCTCTACCACCAATTAATGTCCAGACTCTCCATCCAGTAAAGTAGATTCCGTATTCTAAATATGGCCTCACCAGTGTGGTATAAGCCAGTGATGGCGAACCTTTTAGAGACCAAGTGCCCAAACTGCAACCCCAAACCCATTTATGCATTGTCGGGTGCCGGGTGGGTGTGGCCCATTGGCTGGGCGTGGCCAATTGGGTGGGTGTGGCTGCGGTGGGCATGGCTGCAGTGGTAACAGCAGACTGGGTGGGACTAAAAAGTTCAATCAATCAATTCCAACTTTGCAAGATCTTTTTTTTTCCAGCGAGAAGTTGAAATTGACTGATTGATTGAAACTTTTTTTTTTTTTTTGGCACACGGCGGCGGAGGCCTAAAGCGAAAAGGTTTTATAAAACCCAGCTGAAGGCCTAGGACTGGGGCGATGGCGCGTGTGCCCACAGAGAGGACTCTGAGTGCCACCTCTGGCACCCGTGCCATAGGTTCGCCACCACTGGTATAAGCAATACTATCACTTCCTGTGATCTTGATACTATCCCTCTGTTGATGCAACCTAGGATTGTGTTGGCTTTTCTGGCAGCTGCAGCCCACTGCTAACTCATATTTAAATGTGGTCTACCAGCACACTTAGATCCCTCTCTTAGGATCTTGAGCCTTTGAGCCAGGTATGGCTACCTTTGAGCCAGGTATGGCCTATCTGTACCTATGCATCTGGTTTTTCTTGCCTAAGTGTAGAACTTTATTTTTCTTACCACTTATCACTAGATGAATTGCATCTAGTTTGTCAAGATCCTTCTGAATCTCGAGTCTATCTTCCAAAATGTTAGCAATTTCCCCCAGCTTTATGTCAACTGCAAATCTGATATACATCCCTTCAATCCCTTCATCTAGGTCATTTATGAAGATGTTGAAGAGCACTGAGCCCATGATAGAACCTTGAGCAATCCTACTGCATACTTCCCACAATGTAGATGTAGCTCCATTGAGTGCAATCAACTGCAGATCAATCTGGCAGTGGTACACAGTCTATCCTGCATTGTTGTATTTTTCCAAGAAGTACAGTAGGCTGTGTCTACTTTATTAAACGCCTTACTGAAATGTAAGCATTCTGCATCCATGTCTATGGAAATTCTCAGTTATCCAGGTTATGGGTGTCCCAAAGGACAACTGCCTTTTTCAAAAGGTAACTGGACTTTCTGTGTTTTTTCTGTTGAAAACACTTTGATTCTCATTCAAGAAACATCTTCAGTTCAGAACTGAAGATGCTTCTTGGATGAGAAACAAAACAAAAAAAGATTATTTCACACAAAAGGAACAATACACAATACAAGGATGGAGGGAAAAAGCAGGAGTATAAAAAGCAGCAAAAGCAGATAAGTGTCTGTTAATATGTATATAAATAGAGCTATTTATATAATAAGGAAAGAGAGGAATAGCTATACATCTCATTTTTAAAAATATTAGTTGTTTTTCTATCTAGCATTTACATATTCAAAACACAGAATGCAAAGCTGTTCCAAGCAACTATCACAGACTTGGACAGATGTCAATCAATGGTTCAAAGCATATATGATCAGGCTAACTTAACAACTAGCAGGCTTTCAAACAATGACTGATAAGTGAATATTAATTTGGGGAGGACAGTACAGGTAGTCCTCCACTTACAACCATTCACTTAGTAATCGCTTAAAGTTACAACAGCACTGAAAAAAGTGACTTATGATTGTTTTTTACATGATCATTGCAGCATCCCCATGGTCATGTGAATTCAGAAACTTAGCAACTTGCATGTATTTATGACAGTTGCAGTGACACGGGGTCATGTGATTACCTTTTGCAAAATTCTGACAAGTAAAGTCAGTGGGAGAAGCTAGATTCACTTAACAACTGTGGTACTAACTTAACAACTGGAGTGACAAGAAAAGTGGCAAATTGGGGCAAAGCTCACTTAACAACAGAAATTTTGGGCTCAATTGTGGTCATATGTTGAGGACTACCTGTAACAGGAACTTGAATTGCTACCATGACTATAAAATCTGTCTAAACTTTGCAGTTTAATATACTAATCACATGAAAGTAAGCTTTAGCACATACTTCTATTACAAAGTCAATCTACTACTAAAGGCACAGGAATACGTTTGGGGAAAATGTCTCTCCCTGGGGAGAGTATAATTCAACTCTTCTTCAATAAACCCTGTGTCCTGCAGTATGCTAAGCTGCTTCCAGATAAATCTTTCAACCTACAATAGTAATTTCATAGAGCATCCAGTCAAATTTGTAATCTTTAGCCATTAAGCCTTCTTCCCTATCTTCTTTCTTGATGGGAATAATCTATNGTTTGGGGAAAATGTCTCTCCCTGGGGAGAGTATAATTCAACTCTTCTTCAATAAACCCTGTGTCCTGCAGTATGCTAAGCTGCTTCCAGATAAATCTTTCAACCTACAATAGTAATTTCATAGAGCATCCAGTCAAATTTGTAATCTTTAGCCATTAAGCCTTCTTCCCTATCTTCTTTCTTGATGGGAATAATCTATTTATTTAAAAAGACATTGTGAATCTGAGAATCTTATTTCAGCTTAAAATTCATATAAATAGAAAGCTAAATATTCCACTGAGTCTAAATGTCGTAAAAATAAGTATCAGTTCAAGATTGGTAATATTTTTAAAGCTTTCCTAAGCCAAGTTATTTCAGGCATATTGATTAGGTATTAGGGTATTATGGTAAAGACAAACACCTAAATTTCCTTTATTTAAAATGAGACTATCATATAGAAATGGGGGAGATATAATTTTCCAGATTATTGGGTTTGTTATATTTTAATATCAATGTTTCTCTGCAGTACATGGAAATACAAGTTTCATCTCTATTCTCCCAATAGACATACACTCTGAGGATAATCCTTATTTGAAACTAACAGGTAAACCACATAGACCTAAATAATACTTTAGATCAGTTTATTGCTAACCATTTTTTAAACAAACTGAAATATTGCAAGATATTTTAGAATTGCCTAAAATTACAAAATGGCAGTACATTTTGTATAGTACATGTTAAAATGTCTCTTCATTTTACAAATTAGTGTAGATGCATTAGCAACATCTAACATTGCCAAATTAGTATCAATACTGAAATGTTTTGGATTATTCTAAATCTAGAGTTATAATAAAAAACAGCTCAATCTCCCATCTTGCCTGAGATTAAGCCCTCATCCAGGACTCCAGCCAACTCTTTCCAAAGACTCCCAAAACCATTTCCAGCCCATATCTGACAGAATCCTCCTTTTTTCCTTTATTGGACCAAAAAGGTAAGGTGACTCCCTCTGGGCACATCAGACTGGCTTTGATTTAAAGGGTCAGCTTGGTAATATAATTGTTATAGATGTGTGTGAAAGATGTGTGTGAAAGTATTACATACATCAATAGAATTCCACAATGTCAAAATGCTACATTCTAAAATTAGGTCTGCACTTCATGTGAACTAAATGAATATTTTTCCCCACATATGTATTATATATATATGGACAGTCATCTATCAGGGATGCTTTAATTTGAATTCCTGAACCTGCAACAGATTTGAGCTAATGCCCTAAATGGCCCCTTCCAACTCTATGATTGTATGTTTTTTTTAAAACCAGTTTCTGAAGAGGGCAGAGCAGTTGCCAAACTTTAAGGGCAACATTTACAACTGTTACTAGGGACAATTCCAATACACATTACTAATTTGCCTCAGCTAATGTCATAAATCATTTTATTCTGCCTTAGTAAGATCCCACCTCAAGTATTGTGTTCAGTTCTGGGCACCACATACTTAAAGAGAAAATGGAACAAATTCACAGAAAGACAACCAAGATGACTGAGGAACTAGAAACTAAGCCCTGAAAAGAGAGGTTAGAGATAATAGGTATGTTTAGCCTTAAAAGAAAAATGAAAGAGAAGCTCTCACAGCATTCTACAAATAACTGAAAAGATATCCTATAGAATCCTACTGTACATTAGGACTTATTTTCTACCATTCCAGAGTGCAGAATACCGAATAATAGATCTCAGTTACAGGAAGGCAGAGTCGGACTGAATGTTAAAAACAAAGTCCTACTAGTAAGAGCAGTTCAACTAAAGACAGGTTCTTTTTCATTGGTCCTGTACAAGCAGAGGCTAGAAAACCTTCTATCCAAGATGCAGTAAAACTAACAAATAATTTAGATTCCTGCACACACAACAAGAGATAAAATTCAATGGCCTTACTGGCACCTTCCAACTTTATAATTCTATGTTGCATTAGCAACAGTTCCTCTACCAGCAAAAATCCTTTTATTGTGTAAAAGTGAATATTATGATAGAGAACTCAGGAAATGGCAATGAATACTTGGAATTCTGGGCCTCTAACTTTTTTTTTTCTTTTGCAATTTTTATACCCTTAAAGTACTTGGAAGTCACATTTCAAAAAGTCAAGGGTAAAACTACCTAAACACAAATTCTGTTTTAAGATATTTTGCATATAATTGAAATTAAATACAACTAAAATGCTTATTATCCAGTCATGTAATGAATACATTTTCTTTTCTGTCCCACTGAAAGTTATAATTTGGTAACAATATCTGGAATTGTTTGTGAACTATATCTAAGGCATAAACTGCTAAGAACTACAGCTAAAAGCCAAAAAATCCCTGGGAATTTGGTAGTACAGTACATCTCTGGTTTAAAGTTAAACCTTCAATAAAAATGAATAGCATAAATGCCACTTTGTTGTGTAAGCAAAAGAAACAATGAGACAAAGACAGAAAACAGTAACACAAGAAAAAGCTGACACCCAGATATCTCATCAGCAACATTTCGGATGCCATTGCTCTTAGGTCTTCATTAATGTGTTTTGGAAAAGAAAAAAAGCATTGTCATTTCTCTAGATATTTGAATATCAAGGGGCAAGATGATGACTGGGGAGATCAACTTTTTACACACAGCATCCCATAACCACAGAGCAAACAGATTCCTATCTTAAGTCCAGAAACCAAACCATGTGTGGCTTGGATGACTGCTGCCGAAAGTTGCCTATTTTTAAGCCTTTTATTTACATATACACTTAAATGTATCATATACTTCAGAATGTTCCAACTATCCTGTTTTGCCTCAACTGGTAATGAAAGTATTCCTAGCCCCTTTCCCCAATTGATGCCTTTTTGATGTGTTGGACTGCAGCTCAGCCAACACATTTATCAAATCCAGAATCAAATTATTTCCCCTCAACTATTCTAGAATGATTCATTAACATCACCTCAGCTGATACGGTTTTACATATGGGACAGTGTGAGATAGTTTTAAAAGGAGAACTGGCAAATGAATAAATGAAAGTTTTATTCATGACTGCTGGTAATATCATCTGAGTAGAAGCTACATGTCTCTAAACCAGACATGTCAAACACAAGGCCCTGGGGCCGGATGCGGCCCGCGAAGTGGTTTCATGTGGCCCGCGAAGCCATCCTGGAAACAGTGAGGGAACATCCCCCGCTGCCTTGGCCCTGGCCCAGGCCAGCTGGGAGCCAATGTACAATTTTGTGGTGGCCATCTTGGCACTTGCCCCGGTGGACCATGCCTTGCACTTGCCCTGGTCCCAGCCCCTTCTGCCAGAAACCCTCAGATCCTGCTCAGGCCCCCATAGGCACCCTTGATGCGAATGATGTAGAACTGGCCACGCCCACCCAGTAGGCCACACCCACTCCATCCACGCCCACCCGGTAGGCTTCACCCACTCGGGCCACACCCACCCGCCCCCTCCAGGGCAACTGCAATGCTGATGCGGCCCTCAGTGAAATTGAGTTTGACACCCCTGCTCTAAACAAAACATGCTGGGCACAAACTACCAGGTAAGAGCTGTTAACTTCTGGCACCATTCATGACCTTTTGGAAGCTGATCACATTTAGAGATATTACAATTTATTCCATTTACATCCCACTTCTTTTCCTCACCAAATAGAAGACAGCAAATCATATTCAACAGTCTGGGCTGCTAGACAGTCTGGGTTCCATTTTAAGTGCAATCAATTTCCTCCATAATGTTTTTCTGTTTACTATGTCAAATGCTGCACCAAGACCTATAAAGGCAGCAAAGAGTTGTTTTCCCTTACTGACATATTTTGTAATTAGATGGTTCAAGACAAAGTGACTGTCAATAATGGATCGATTCTGTCTAAAGCCTGCTTGTTCTTCTGCAAGAATACACTTTTCATCAGCCCAGTTCTTGATTCTACTCAAGAGGAACCTGGCAAATACTGTATTTTAACCACAATATCTATTAGGCTAATGGGCCTGTAATTGCTCGTTTTTATTCTCTTTTTTAAAAATTTATAAAAATTTATAAGTTCCAGAACTGAGCTTGGTCAATGAGAGTATTTCCTCAACATCTGCACACTGTAGTTGAAAAAAAATGCTTTCTTTTCTGAAGTTTTTAAATCTTAACACAAATGTACCTCACACCTTTCCTTCTTAGTCAGTGATATGCAACCTGTAGGATGAAGACACTAGATTGGCATGCAAGGGATGATGATTTTGGACTGCTGTTTCAAACAATTCACTTTTCCCTCTCCTTATTTAAATTTGGCTAGTGGATGCCAAAGATTATTTTCCTGCAGATAAATAGAGCTACCAGTATTTGCATGTCTTAAAATTACATAACCCCCTTTTGGTATGATTAGCAAACATTCTATTAAGAGACACAAATATCCTTACTTGCTCTAGTTTTTTACAACATATATAGATATAATTTGCAATGGTTCACTTCATTTTTCCTTGAGAAGTTGTGTCAATTGGCTAAATCTGTGTTTTTCTTTTGTAGATATATATAGCCCTATTTTCCAGAATTTTTATAAATCAGACAAGACTACTAGAGTAGGGTACTAAACTAAATACTCCTGATCAAACGAGAGCAGGCACAATATCTGTCCAAATATGTGGGGACTACATTTCAGAATTCTTCAGTGACGCTGGCAAGAAAAAGCTCTCTCAGCATATGTACTGTAAAACTCAGAGCTATCCCAAACAAATTTAGTCTGTTCATTTTACAGTGCTCGGATGCGCAACCTTAGGACCTCAAAAACTAAACTAACAGATGAAAACCAACAGGAGTTTCCTACCATTCTGTATCAGAAACATGAAAATATAACCCCCTAGATAAGTACAGTATATCACTATTAAAAACCAAAGAAATCTAAAACTTCCCAAAGTGCAGCTTCATCCACATATGTAATAGGGTCACAAGGTGGGTGGGACCTTAATCTTTACATTTAAGTGTGGCCTCTGTCACCAAACGATTACTCAGCCCTGCATTGAGGATTATGGAAGCAATGGTTAATAATTGCTTAAAATTCTACAAATTAGAACAGGAAAACTCTCCATGTGGTGAATTTCTGCTTGACACTTTGGAAAACAGAAGGATAAAATCCATCAAACGATATTTCAGAATTCCTAAGCAAAAAGACTGGGATTTATTTTAAAATAAGATGACTCTCTCATTCAAGTGCCTCTGAAAAAACATTTCTAAGAATAATCTGAGGGAAACCCACTCCATCTCACACCCCCACCTTCAACACCAATAATTCTCATGCATGTTCACCATTGACTTGCCATTTTTAGCACTCCTGGGTTGTCATGACAACCATCTGTGTTCTGAAGCACTGAAAATGTGCTGGCTGGCTTCAAGATAAATTTTAAAGCCTAGTCATTATATCATAATAAAGACCCCAAAAAACCTATGTTCATCCCTTCTCTCTCCAGAAATCCTTAATTATTATAGGAAATCTGTGCATATGTGTGTGTATATATATATATATTTATATGATGTATACAGATACATACACCCAAAATGGAAAGAATATGGGGAAAAAAATCAGTTATTATGCTTTTTTCCCTAGCATTATACAGATTTTTCTTGCTATGGATATGCAGTCCAGATGAAAATGTCATCACTTCTTGTTCTCTTATTTGCTAGCCTACCATTGCAGAAAATGGATAACAAGAAAAAAAAAGTTGACAAAAAACTTCTGAAATGTTCGACCTGCAGAAATTAATTGATGAGCCTTTATCTATCCAGATGCAAAGCAATAGTTACTGTTATTGAAGGAGTGGACTGCTGTCACAGATGATAGGTAGCCCTTTATTGAAGGCTTTCAAGCAAAGCTCTTACAGGCCTGTTTACACTCCAGCAAGCAATCAAACTAGATTACATTCAAAGTTTCCTTCCAACTATATTTATTATTTATATCCTCATAGAACTAATGCAGCATACACAGTTCTTTACCCTACCCATGTATTAATTTCCCAGCAATCCTGAGAGGTAGATTAGAAAAACAGGAAGTTGCCATACTGCTATCAGTCCAGTCAAGTATTAACTACAGTGATAACCCTTTAGGGATTCAAGCAAGAATCTTTCTATCTGTCTTTTATATACTACTAAAATTTGCATGTCTGTAAGCTTTAACTGGGTGAAACACATAAGGCAACATTTTTTGAAACAAATGAGCTAACTTACAGTACCTCAAATGGGCTAACTTACAGAATGTGTCCAGTATCCAAAGCCATAACTCCGGAGGAATTTAAAATTGGCAAATTTTATAAAACTTTTTATGACATAAAAAGTATCATACAAAATATCATAAAACATTTCTTCTGGTCAACTCCTGATGTCTGACTATGCTGTACAATTCGATATGGGCCATTTTCAAAGCAGATACAGCTCTGAATATCTCTCTGAATTTTTGAGAACTTTTCAAGTACGTTAGGAGCTCTGCCATTATTGAAGGCATTAAGTTAGGTTCAGAAACTAAATTCAAATAAATGCTAAGTCATGTTTTGTTTAACAAGTTTCAAGATTAAGCCATAATTATCTGGGTTCATATATAAACTGTAAACCATGGTTTGGAAATCTCAGTGATTGAATTCATACACGATTCAATAACACTATGACAAATGAACATACCAAAGAGTTCCATGGCTGAGAAGATTTGAACCTAGCCTCCAGATCCATCAGTGGCCTCCATTATATCTCATGTCTTATTGCTACAGCTCAAACTACTAAAGGTTATATAAGGAACCATAGATACACTATAATGCATTGTCATTTTGTTTAATCTAGTTAAACTTTGGCCTTCTGAAAGTTTATGATTGAATGCCTGACACCACTCTAGTTGCATAACATTTTAGTTTTATTCTAGAAGCATTTGCAAATCTTATTGTGAGGATGACCACTAATATGAATGGTTTTATGAGAAGATGAAATAAATATGCATTCGGATATGCAAAATGAGAGTGAATATTCCCAGGAACCATGTTTCATTCATCTTCCTGACTCTACCAATGCAGCCATTCCACCTGAATTCTGCTAATTTTCCTGAAATAAGTATTCTGGAACAGAAAACAGTTGGAGGTATTCTAGAATATTCTAGTAGTTCTTAGCAGGGGCAGTTTGATACATTGTATAATGAAGGAAGGAAGATGTATCAATGGGCTTTGCTCATGATATCTCAGTGGACCCTCTATGCTTAGAAGCACTATATTGCTAAATGAATGTCAGATGTTAAAAACAACGTAAAAAATAATTATTATTCTGATGGTCTGATAAGCCACTCTGAGAAGCAGGATGCTGGATTTTAATGCATTTTCACCTATGTAATAATTAAGGCCAGCCTCCCTGCTGTAATCTTGACTTGCTGTGAAAAACAAATTAGAAGACAAGAGAAAATGACCTTGAGATGGGAACCAGAAAGAGCCAAGGGCATTAACTACCAACTTCTACAAAAAAAACAAAAAAAAGTAAAATAAAAAATGAACAGACTGCTTATATGAACACAACATTCATTTTTTGAAAAATAAATCTGCCCAAATCAGTTTGTACTTTATAAAGCATATATCCAAATATAACATGAAAATAACAACATTAAGATGTATGTGGTGAACTGTCTTGGAAAGACTGTGATTTGGAAAGACTATGAAAACATCAGCTCCCAAACACCAACTCCTCTCCTTCTCTCAAATACCTGTCACAACCACATGACAAGTGATGAAATCAAAAGGTCTTGTTCCTATGAAAGGTTTGAAGCACAGCAGTCCTAAAATCATCCACTGGCTTTGCGTGTTATTATTGTGCATGCTTTTGACTCAGGGGGTAGATAGTTCCCTGCGGAGACAGTTCAGGGCTTCAGTTGCCTGTGTTAAACACAAGCAATTAGCTTTAAAGAGGGCAGGGAGACAAAGTGTCTGAAAACAAACAAACCTCAACAGCAGAGAGGCAACACAAAGGGAAAGACCAGCAGGGCTGACAATCCCCAAACATATAACATTCATGTAACATAAATGGTAATACAGGTAGTCCTCACCTTACGACCACAATGGAGCCAAAAATTATGTTGCCAAGTGAGACATTTGTTAACTGAGTTTTGCCCCATTTTACGACCTTTCTTGACACAGTTGTTAAGTGAATCACTGTAGTTGTTAAGTTAGTAATACGGTTGTTAAGTGAATCTGGTTTCCCCATTTGACTTTGCACGTCAGAAGGTCACTAAAGGTGATCACATGACCCCAGAACACTGCAACCATCATAAATATGAACCAGTTGCCAAGCATCTAATTTTTGATCATGTGACCATGGGGATGCTGCAATGGTCGTGTGAAAAACGGTCATAAGTCACTTTTTTCAGTGCCATTATAACTTTGAATGGTCACTAAATGAACTGTTGCAAGTCAAGGACTACCTGTACATATATAAATTCCTATGAATAACATTGGACTGTACAGGCCAGAAAGTTCTTCACCCAAAAGGCTATAAAATCTATGAGGCAAAAGTGGCAGAATTTTAAGCTACACAGCAAGCAATATATATATGCCTATGAACATGTAAAATAATTCATTCAATTATATCATACTTTACCATGAGCCTATAAGCAACATTTTTAAAAAATATCCTATTTGTTCAGTGATTGCAGAGCATATTAAATCTCACAACTATCCTACGGAACAGAGTGAAAGACTTTAACAGAGAATTACAGTTTCTAGTTTTTCTTAGTAGAGAGCTTATAGACCATTGGTGGCAAACCTATGGCATGCGTGCCAGAGGCGGCACTCAGAGCCCCCTCTGTGGGCATGCGTGCCGTTGCCCCAGTTCTGCCTCCCCCTACGGCCCCCTCCTCACCAGCAGCCCCCCCCAGAGGAGAGACGCCCCTGGTCGTGGCCTGTGTGGAGCAGCGCAGCCAAGAACATGGCAGCCAGGCACAGGTACAAGACTCTGCCCCTGTGCCCCGCAGCATCATCTGCTGCGTGGCTGCCATGATGCTGCAGGGCCTCCTGGGCGATCTGCCACAGTGGGCAATGGAGGTGGTAGATGGCTCTGGGGGGGCAGGGCAGAGTGGGTGGGACAGGAGGTGGATTGGTGTCTAAAAGATTTGCCATCACTGTTATAGACAGTAAAGCAGTGGGTGCTGACAGTGTAAATATATACAAAGCTACTCCGGTATCAAACTGGGAATTCCTCTGACATTTTCCAGAGTTTATTAAGTATACCGTACAACAAGGGATCAGCACGGTTTTCACCTGATGAACAGCACTATGTGCTCTTGCTTGATGGCATGGGTTTAATGGCTAAAATTCATTAATCCAGAATGCTGGTGATATGAGTGACCTCATGAAATCATTATGCAAGTAGCCATTAGTATTTTTATTGTGAGGTTTCTAGAAGGACACCAGGTTTGCAGGCATCATCTACACTGAGTATCACTTCCTCAGCCTTGGGAGGAGTAGGTTGCTTTATTCGCTTTATTATGGAGTTTACAAGTTTCAAATCCTTAGAACATTTGTAGCTTGTGGCTAATCTGGGGAGAAGAATATAAAGAGGAAGGAAGAAGCAGTATAATTAAGCTTAGGATAAAGGAATCAAACAGTCTGTCCAAATCTGATCCTTGTCTCTTTTGCTCACCAATTCTTCCTCACTGCCATCTTTGCTTATACACCCAGGCTATTAATATTACCTCTCTAGAGGGAACTTTCCAAAGGTTTATATAACAATTATAATAATAATAAAGTGGTTCAGCAAACAATGTTTATTTCTGAACATTATGTTCCTCTTTTTCCATCTGGGGCATGCTGCGTTGCCAAGGTTTTCCTGGCTAGGTACTTCCTGTACCATCAAAATGATCAACATAGAGAAAACCAAAAAACAGCTTGCAAGACAGTCACTGTTACTGTAAGAGCTGGGTCACCCCGATGCAGTTCAAATTCGCAGTAGGGTACCTCTTTGGTTCAGTTGTAAACTCTCTTTTGTTGGTTAATGTAAATGTATAAAAGTGTTGGTTTTAATGTATTTAATCAACGTAAGTAAATCTATCCACTGTACAAACATATATATTATACACATATATCACTTAAAAACAGCATTACATAGCCAATAATAAGAATATCATCCACCAATGTTAGAGAAACATAGGCCATGTGAGGTCACAACTTACTCTTTAAGAATATTCTTTGGGTTACACATACTGAGATACATAAAAGAGAAAGGCCAGGGTCCATGACTTTTTTGGTTTGGTTGCTATTAAAATGTATTTTCTAGGACTCTTTTAACCTTGTCATTCCAATTCTCTATAATCTACCTTAAAATGTGGATTTATATTCATTTTCCAAAATTAAAGACAGAGTGCAGTCTACATATTGTCCAGAAATAAGTCCAATGAGTGACTTCACTGGGTTTCTTCTCTAGTAGATAAATATTTACTAGTATTCTATTTTTGTTACATGAGATTGGAAGAGATGACAGCAGAAATCAAAACTGGAGGTCAAATCACTTCCATTCTGAGATATGCAGATGACAAGACTTAATAACAGTAAAGAAGGTTTAAAAAAAAGCATAAAAACTATTTTTTTGCAAAATAAAATTGGAAAATGAGAAAAACAACCAACATGCTTAGCAAATTCATAATTGATGGTAAAGAGGTGATGGTCCTATACAGTGCTTTAAAAAAAAAAAAAGTGCCGGAACTCACACACGTTATACAACCCGCCTTGCCTACCCTACAAGGTTCCATCCAAAAAAGGTGCCGGAACTCCGTTCTGGGCGTTCTATGAGAAAAAAAGCCCTGGTCCTATATCATTTCATTTTCAGGAGTTCAACAAAAGATAGAATGGACAGTGTGCTGAAAAAGTAAGAAAGAGGATTAATCCTAGGGAAGAAGGCAGTGGCAAACTTATACAAAATGATGAAAAATAAGGACCTCCAGATCAGCACAAATTCCTATCTTAAACTTCAACCCAAACCATGGTATCCCCTCTCATACAGTCCATTAATATATCCTGAGACAATTCCGCACATGCCTTTTACTTCTCCAACCATCAACACCCTCCTTCCTTAAAACATCTTGTTTTTCCTGCTACCATTCACAAAATGAAACCCTGATTTCTATCGATTCTTTCACTATAAAATCTCTTTAGTCTCAAGTCTGGACTAAGGTGTGTTTTGCCTATTGAAGCAGTAGAGCTCAAATCAAATCTTTATTATAGTCATAGTTCACCTTACAACCAGTAGAGTAATTGTCCCTCAGCCAGCAACAAAATGAATTGTACTCAAGACTGGCAAAATTATTTGAACTTGTGCTGCAGAAAATTTAATAAATGCTTCCCCCATGAAGAAGCACTATATCAACTATAACATATTATGAAGTAACAATGTTCTACTCTTTCTTGACTCCCAAAATCAGCCATAGCAAGTGTCTCATTTTGACAAATAACAGAAACAACTCCCCACTTTTATTGCCATTAAATCTAAACACTTGTAATTTCAACAGAATGCATGTTTCATCAGTCTCATACACTACTTAGAAATTACACAGCACAAAATTTCTTCTAGTGTGTGTTTTGTTCATAATATTGCATGGGTCTTGCTATCAAATGCACTAGCTAGTTTGTTTCCAGAGACAGTTTAAGATGCTAGACCTAGCTATAAAGGACGTGCTTCCACATGCATGAATCTATTGAAGATCTGATCTGGTGATCTCGCTGTTAACAGATGCTGACAGAAGTATGGAAGAGAGCTTTATTTATGGTGGCTTTATTTTTATCCTCTTCTTCGATTAATTTTAATCGTGTTTTTAAATGCTTTTAGTTCCATTTGGCTATTGAATAATTTTAAATATATTAGCATTGCTATCTGTTTCCAAGGTTTTTCTTTCATTCATTATTTCATTGTTTTTGTTGTTTTAAAAATTATAAATTATTTTCAAGTTTTAAACTATAAGTTATACATACACACACACAAAATCTCTCATTTTATCTATTGAGGGAAGTTGGTTGTTTAATTAGTTACAGTTAAGTCACCTTTTCTCAGTATTTCTAATAGAAAATCAACAGAATATGGCTGCCAACCCAGCATCAAAAAGGAAACTCTAAAATATAGGTACTAACCACTATGTTACCCAGAATTATTACATTAATGAATTTAATACATTAAAAAGCCAAGTGATCAGGGGGAAAAGGGATCAGTAGCTTGTCTCTTTATTGGCCGGAGCAAAACAATCAGCAAAATTAACCAGGAATATGGAAATGGTAGACTTGTCTCTATTGATAGATCTCTGATGATTTGCAGTAGATCTTCATTAACCTCTGACTAGTAAGCAAAAGCAGAAATGAGAAAAAGAAAATGCAAAACTCCTTTCTGGTTGGATTTGTGCTAAGTCGCCTACCAGACTAAGCTTTTCTCTTCTATAAAACAGAAATATTTGTTGGTTCCCCTGCCCAAATTATTCTAGAATTCTCCTGATGCATGAGAATTCAGGAAATACATTTTATGGACAGTTCATGCATATGAAAGATACACAGATGCAATTGATGACTAGTCCCGCCTTTGAATCTTTAACACCATGCTCCATCTTGCTCTAACCACAAATATTTTCATTTTAGTTTATGGTCAAGCAACCTACCACAATTGTATCAGAAACTTTCAGGTTCTGATAAAAATCCTAAATCTATCTATCCCTTAACTAGAAGTATGAAGTCAGACTTAAGTCTTTTTAAAGTGAATTGTTACCTTTTGTGAATTGTCTCAAACAAAATAAAAATACCCCAAGAGAATCTGTCAAGTGTAAAAAAATATTACTTTAAAGAAAACACAAGGACATTTCACAGGTTGAAATTTATATGTATATATTGATCTTGAAGTATTATCATTTCTGAGATACTAGACTGCCGTTTTTAAACTATTACAGAAAAAAATAGAATGCAGAACTCAAATGCATGAAAACCAAAGTAGTCATTTTTCATCTGACCACCTGCTAGTCTTCAAGTTAATGAAATTAAACTGACCATGATTTCCTATCCGAGACTTGCAGGCCTGTTGTACAGTTTCAAAATGCAGGCTTTACAGAAATCCTGTACGTGCAAATACACAGAGGTGTGAGTTCTAAAGAGGGGAAACTGGCATGTGTGCCTGCTATGCGAAGCTCTATGAGTCCAGAAATAGCAAATGATAAGCACACTATAGTTGGCTGGTGACATACTGATATCTCTAGTGTTAACATCTACAACTGTTATGAACAACCAAACTGGGGGTAGGGGGGAATTCTTAAAATGCAAGCTATTGTCCCACACACAGGAATGATGACATCTAAAAGTTAGCTATGATACCTACAGTTATAGAAGTTTTACCATTATATTTGAATGTAGAGCAAGGATAAATCACATGTTGTGACCTGGAATGAGTTTTAGGCAAAATCATGGGTCTTTTAGCTTGCCACTTTTAATCTGTGAAACCATTTTTACCCCATTACATTGGCCCGGCCCACCTGGTTAGCCAGGAAGGGTATTTCGTGGCTCAGTGGTTAGAATGTAGTATTGCAGGCTACTTCTGTTGACTGCCGACTGCAAGCAGTTTGGCAGTTCAATTCCCACTGGCTCAAGGTTGACTCAGCCTTCCATCCTTCTGAGGTTGGTAAAATGGGGATCCAGATTGTTGGGGGGCAATATGCTGACTCTGTAAAACCGCTTAGAGAGGGCTGTAAAGCACTGTGAAGCGGTATGTAAGTCTAAGTGCTATTGCTATTTTGCAGACCCATCAGTTAAAGAATTTCTTACTGGGGTCCAGTAAGAGAGCCTTTCTGCCATCCCCCCCCCATGTTTTGAAACATTCTCCCCCCAGAAATGAAGTAGACCCCCCCACTCTCCAGGGTTTTTGAAAATATCTGAAGACCTGGCCCTGCCAACTCACTTGGGCTCTCAGAGGAGCACACAGCAGCCAGGTTGGTTAGCATCTTGAAGCCCCCCGCCTTTTTTTTAAAACTTTCAATTTTAATTATTGTATTTTTGTTTCATTGTCTAATATAATATTCATATGTGGTTTTTATGTTTTTATGTTTAATTGTATATCTCCCAGGGTCATTTTGTGAGCGATGGGTAGTTTCCAAATTAGTGTCCTATCCTGAATATCAGCCAGTTAGAAAGATTATGTTAAAGGACTTTCCAGTTTGCCATTGGAACCTTATCTCACTTTTCCTCTAAAACTAACTGATCACTGGTTGCTTACTTGACTGCTAAGTATATAATTATACCAAAAACTATAATCTTCTCATATTCTAAATAAACTGTTAAATTTTAAATGTTTAATGTAAACTTTTAAAAAACATGTTGACCAACCTATTGTTATCTCAGAAGCATTCCTAAAAGTCTGCTTGTTAAGAAATGATGTCCCATACACTCAGAGATACCTGAGAAGTTAATGTAAGTACAGCATTCACAGGGAATGGAACACAATTTTGCCAGGCACATAAGACAATCAAACATTCAGTCTCTCTGCCAAATTAATGAAACAAATAATAATAGTAATAGGCACGTTGAATGTAATCCCAAAGCATATGGAGCACTGCGTGAACACCGGCATTGAAAAAAGCACCATCAATCAATTGCAAATCACAGCTTTACTTGGAACAGCTTTCATCCTGCAACAATACCTTGAACACCACCAAAAACAACATCTGTGTATCCCAGGTCTTTGGGAAAGACTCAATAGGTGGATAAAAATGATAAATCCAGTCTCAGCCATATGGCTAACTACATAACCAACCAAATAGTAATAATAATAATAAGCCAAAGAGAGTTGAAGTTTCAGTTCAGAGAATAAAAGAACATCCCTATCCCAAAACATAATTTTCCTTAAATATCACATCAAACAAAGGAATTCTAAAGCCATAAACACTAAGAAATATAAAACAATTTTGGAATGATAATAGTTAACAATTCAAAACAACATTCCCAGATCATGTAAATTTTTTAATCTGTTTGGGGAAAAATGTCTAGAGTGATCTGTTTGTGACAATGCAACAGAACACTCTAGATATTTAGTATTCTGGGAATATTTTAGAAGGCCTAAAATAAATAATACTGTGGGTTTTTTTAGGATGCTAGCTGCCCAAGTAAGGATATACTACTGGACAAAACAAGTTAGGACTAGGAAAAAATGTGTAAGTCCTATTCAGTTTTCTCCCTAGAGAATTAATTCTGTTTTCTTAAGAGTACGAAGATTATCAAAATCACCACCATTCTCATCTTACTTTTCAATATGTTATTTTACTTCTCATCCAACTTCTACAATAAGCTGACCTATTTTCATAGCCATTTGAGAGCAAATTTGTTTCTTTTTCTTCTGTTCTAATTAAAAAGAAAAAAAAGCCTTTTTAGCTCGGAATTATATTTACTGTGATTTTTGTGCATTTAAGGCACCAAGAAACAATTTGTTTTAGGGAATTTGGTAACTTATTTCACAAAATCTAATCCATAACCTTACTTATCACGTAACATGGTTAACATCAAGTCATAATGAGAGATAGTCTTAAATAAACATCGACAGTATGGAAACATGGAAATCACGGTTCAACTGATAAGGTGATGCTTCTGCATTTCTCAAAAGATGTTTCATGAGTGGAAAAGTATTTTGCTGAGTATTTGCCCTTGAGTGATATGATTAAAGTGTCACAACCTTGGTGCCATTTTGCTTTATGAATTCCATTCATGTCAAATGAAGGCCATACATAACACATTTATCTCTGTTTGAGCATAAGAGACTCCAGGACTATATATAGTGCTCACTGAAGCTGCAGAATATTTCCGACAATTTACATTATTCATCTACCACTACTAGAATGATTGTGCTAAAGAATGGCCCAGAGAAACCTAGGTGGTTTTACTCCAAAGAAGTTCTTCATTAATAAAAGAATGATTTAGGAATAATTTGGTTCTTGCAAACAACCATAACAGATCACTTTTTCTGGCTGTACCTGACTCTTATAAATAACCTTCAGCTGTCTTCATCTTGACAATATCAAAAAGTTATTCTACATATCCTCTTGCAAAATGCAAATGTGAGGGCTTTTCAGGGATTATCACATAGCATCAGAGCTACCTGAACAATAGTTGACTTCTGTAATGAAAAAAGAGTTTCAAATTCTCCCATTGCTCATAGCATTTTTTTCTTGTGTGTGGCATTTTTGTTTCGGCCCTTGTTTGAAATGTATGTAACAACAATGGCAACTGTAGCTATTGACGAAGTGTGGAGTGTGGGAAAACTGCTTTTAAGGAGATCTTTTCTCTCACTGAGACACACTCCACTCCACTGAGGCAGCAAAACAGCCCATAAGTGCAAAGTGTTCCACCTTGATGAAGAGCTAAGTTCACCCAACCTGCCTCAATTGGCCAATGTACCTTGTAAACAGCAGTGAAAGGAAGTAAATCAGCTGCTCCACTCCATGAATTAAAAGCATGGCATAATTTGATGGGTGACGAAACAAGCTGTTTTGGTTCCACGCAGCTTCTGAATAACATTCAAAGTGCTGGTAATACCTATAAAGCCCTGTCTGACACAGGGCCTTATCCCACTTGTCTCCAGTCATTTCTGCCTGCCCAAACCAATATGTTTCAGCAGAGTAGGTGTGCTAAGGAGAAATTTCCTGACAGTGAAAACAATCAACCAGCGGAACAGCTTGCCTTCAAAAGTTGTGGGTGCTCCATCACTGGAAGTTTTTAAGAAAAGACTGGACAAACATTTGTCTGAAATGGTATAGGCTCTCCTGCTTGAGAAGGGAGTTGGACTAGAAGACCTCCAAAGTCCCTTCCAAATCTGATGATGTTCTGTCCTGTCCTGCTCCATTTGTCATCTTGTGGGATTGAAGTAGCATGTCCTCTCTGTTGCGACCCCTTTGCAACAGCATCCCACCAGAGAAGGGCGGCATCTTCTCTTCTAGGATTCTGGAAAACTCTGAAAACCTGAAGCTCATGTATTATTGTTTGCCTAGAGCAGGGGTCTTCAAACTTGGCCCTTTTATGACTTGTGGACTTCAACTCCCAGAATTCCTCAGCCAGGCATGCTGGCTGAGGAATTCTGGGAGTTGAAGTCCACAAGTCATGAAAGGACCAAGTCTGAAGACCCCTGGCCTAGAGCCAATTTTTGTTGTCTATAAAATTATTTTAGTCTGGGCTGTCAATTTGGTTTAATGTTGTGATGTATTTTTAATAGTTTTCTAGTTTTGTACACTGCCCAGAGTCTATTGGAGTTCATTGGCTACTAAATTCAAATAAACAAACAAAATATAAACAAAGTCACTGAGGGCTAACATATAAACCTCCCTGTAGCAGAGCCAGAATTTCAGCAAATCTGGAACATGGATGCTTTCAGTATGTCCAATGACAGTGTTTTGTAAGGGGTATATGTGTATGTATATTTGTTCATCTGGGGTATCATATAATGCAAAATACTGTTCAAGGTATTGAATATGCACAAGCCTGCTTTTACAGGTATCATCAAAAGAGTCCATTTAATTTGTAAGATTCCTTTTTTTATTAAGTCAATTTTATAAGATTGTTATTTCGCAATATTGCTCCATCATAACCTCTCCTGAGACAAGTGCTCATGCCTAGCTGAATTTCTAACAGGACCCTGGACCCTACCACAAATCTACTAATTCAGCCATTCACACTTGGTAGCTGATTTACTAACAACTCATAATCAGCCTTCCTCAATTTCAAATGTGTTGGATCAACTGCCTTACTTTCCAGCAGGATCTACTGGCCGGACGTTTGGGGAATTGTGGCTCACTGCATTCAGAGGACTTCAAATTGATGATCACTCTTCATGCAGCGTTCTTCTATTTTCATTGCCACTTGCATGTCTTCATATTCCGTTTCCAACTTCTGGATGTGAAATATTTTATATGAACATGTAATTTTCAAATTTTCGAACCAGGACAAAGTCAGGAAGCATAGTCTTTTGTACTTTTTCAGCCTTGTCACATGACTAAATTTGAATGATCTCAGAAATAGTTTTAGCCATTTAAACTGATTTGCATAGGCAATGGGGAAAGAGACAGATGGTTAAACCCACATTTTGTTTTTGTGAATTTGTACAGCTCTGCTTTCCAGGACTTTTTTGAAAACAGCAGGGATACCCAAATTCAGCGCAAAACTGGGCAATCCCCAGTCAAAAATACTTTTGATAAAACTATCCATAAATAAAAGATCAGCTTTCCCCAACTGTAGACTGCAAGTCCCAGAAATCCAGCCATTTGGACATGCTGCTTACCATGAGGAGAACTGCAGTCAGAAAGCTCAGATTTCAGAATGGGAAAGCTATCCTAGAGTCTGATTTGCAGCACGTACAGCAAGGCTCCCACTGACTTTCAAACTATAAGTATGCCGAGCAATTGCAATTGAGCCAGTCCTAACAAAAGCAAGCAAACCAAATAAGCATGCTAAGCCATGGTTCATTTGGTGAATAGGTCAATACCATACCATGCTATGCCATAAACCAGGGCTTTTCAACCTTTTCACCCATTGTGCCACTTTTAGGATACGGCAACATCCAAGTACTACCAGTCACCTAGCAAGGGGTCAAAAACTTCATGACCAAAAAAAAAAAGGAAAAAAGTGATAAAGTACAGGTAATCCTCGACTTACAACAGTTCGCTTAGTGACTGTTCGAAGTTACAATGG
Source organism: Protobothrops mucrosquamatus (assembly GCF_001527695.2). Lineage (NCBI taxonomy): Eukaryota > Metazoa > Chordata > Lepidosauria > Squamata > Viperidae > Protobothrops > Protobothrops mucrosquamatus. Next base: position 644,967 of record NW_015386492.1, on the reverse strand, counting down.
CACTGAAAAAAGTGCCCCCCAAGCCACAGCCGAGCAAGACACCTGCCTGCCCCCCGGCGGCGCTCTTCCTCCTGTCCGAGGTTTTCATTGTTGTGAGCATTTCTATTGAGGATTGGCAGTGGGGGTGGGGTGGGGGGGTGTTTGGTTTTTATTCCCCCCGTCTGCTGGGTGGTTGCAGCAGGTTTTGGTCACTTCACGTGACCCTGGGACACTGTGACCGTCATAAATATGAATCAGTTGCCAAGCATCTGAATGTAAATCACAAGACCCTGGAGATGCTGCAACATTCCAGCTGATTGGTGCTTCTTCTTGGCTCAGCAGAAGTGCCAGGATCAGTGCTGCTTTCCAGCTGATTGGTGCTTCTTCTGGGCTCAGCAGAAGCACCAGGATCAGTGCCGAGCTCCAGCTGGAGCCTGGCGCTGATCCTGGTGCTTCCGCTAAGCCCTGACAGCCCTGCAGCTCCAGCCATCTCTCACTCAGGCTTGTGCGGTGCTGCCACCGGTTCAGCTCATTCCCCTCCCCTGCTACTTTTCTAGGATGGTCGTGTACCACCTGCCAGGTGCCAATGTACCACAGGTGGTACCCGTACCACTGGTTGAAAAGCCCTGCCATAAACCATGATTTAGAAACCACAGTGACTGTATTCACATAGGCACTAAGTCAGTTGCACTATGTGGGACCAATCTAGAAGCACCAGAAAAAACAGGATATGGGAGGAATTTGTTCCATCCCAAGATAAGTCATAGGAAAATCAGATGACCATACACCTAAATCCAACATTTGCTTTTATTTATAAGATGATTCACAACTCATTCAACTGGGTTACAAGCAGGGCTAACTCTGTATTTCAGAAAGCCTTTGTATATGTTGGATCTCTTCTCTCCTACCCGCCCCCCCCCCCAATCTCTTTTTCCCCTTCCGAGCTCCTGCCTCTATCTCCTTCTCTTACTTAAGGTCTTAGCGATCAACTGGTTCCCCACTCAGTAAAAAAAAAAAAAATCTCTGCAGCAGGAAGGTACTTTCAGTAAAGAGTCTAATCAGTGTTTGGTTCCACTCTACTTCTTCTGACCATTATCTTAGATTACAGCATTATACCCAATAACAAAACTGCATATTGTATTTAGACTAAGTTAAGATGCTGATAAACTGGAATAGAGTGGAAATAAGATCAGTTCAGCTTCACTGAAAATTATGGCTGCCCACAGAGTCACATCATTTGTCTAGGCATGACAATCCCTGATGACAAACGCAACTGGTAGCACTCTCTTTAGGAAGATTACTCTTACAAGAGAAGATGTCTGCTTTTCTTCAAATGAAATCAACTTTAAATTATCTGTAGCATTGTCTACGGAGATTCTCAATCATTCAGGTCATGGTTGTCCCAAAGGAGTTTCTTGGATTTTGGTTGGGGTTTTTTTTGTGAAAACATTTTGCTTCTTATCCAAGAAGCTTCTTCACTTCAACTGAAGCATCTTTGGAATATTTGTAGTATTACAAAATAATACTGTTTACAGGATTATTCTGTTTCGGCACCCTGCCCCTCCAAATAAAATTCAGACTGTGAAACCTAAATGCTTTTTGGATTTCAACTTTTGAAACATTTTAAATGCACATTATCTTTTAAAAAATTAAATTATTTACGATAGATCTGTATAACAAGCTTTATTTTGGACTTGCTAGTTAGATTTTCTGTGTCTCAAACTGTATTTTTTTCAGCAGCAGTGTGGCGAGGGAAAAACTTTAAGGATTACTATGTCTGGTGGAATAGAAATCAGTGCAAGAAAGGGCCAGTTAGTCATGCAGAGTCGCAACACCTTACACAGCAATGCCAATGAACTGTGTTCAAAGTCATAAGATCTTGAAACCCATTGTACCATTTGCTTGTTTTCTGAAATGGGGGCTGAGATTCTAGAAATTCAAATTATATAAATCATGTTAGGCTTGGAATTCCACATATATGAACGAGTTCTATAGATTCATTTTATCTGCAGCACTAATCTGCCCCCACAAGCTCACTATCCTTCATCCAAAATCAAAAGGTCCCCTTTTCTCCTTCCTTTCCATTAACTTCCTTTCCATTAGGCCACAAAAGTTTTGGAAGTGATTCCCCAAAGGATTCCAAAAATTGTTACCATCTTGTAATTTTAGCATGAAAGAACAGGAATATTAATAAATATATAACTGGAAAGTAACCAATTGACTTATTGTCATGAAATGTCAGCATTAAGCAAAATTAAGTCAAGGTGAGTTTCTGTCCTACCTCTCCCACTGGGAGTGTGGCTCCCATCAATCTGCTCAATAGCCAAGGGAAGCTTTCAGCCTAGAAGAAGATATGCACCTTTGAACTCATTCACAGGCTTCCTTTTCACCAACACATCATTTTTACCTGCCACAGCAAGACGATTCCATAGATGGACTCCAGCTGTTGCTGCTTCTGCTGTGCAATGGTGACTCCTAACACAAGCGTGTGGATGCCACAAGAAATGGCTGAGATAAGGACAATGGGCATCAGATGCAAGGGGAGGGTGAGGAAGAAGGAGAAGACAAAAAAGGCCTGCCATCCAACTGTGTCACTGGCCTCGTGGTAGCAGGCAAAATTCAAGCCCAAGTAGCAGAATATCTGAGCAGCTATCAGTATCCACAGAATGTATGGCATGAATTTCCGGGTGACACGATCAGGCAGGAGTTCATACTTGCATAGGATAAAGAGGAGGATCTGGGCAGCCAGGCCCACTGACGCTGCCACAGTAGGTGCCAGCTTCTCTGAAGTGTACACCACTGTGCACATGATGATAACGTAGCAATCAAAGAGGGCTGCAAAGACCACCAGGACCAGCAAAGTCTCATGACGCTGCCTCCGGAAGTAGGTCTGGTAGAGGTTCTCCAAGGACTCAGGGGCGAACGTGAGTCGCATAAAACGGGGCAGACAGAGGCAAGAACCTGAGTTCCTCACCGTCACCTCATGGGTCCGGCCGACCCCATGCTCCGGGTCAGAAGGCAAGCTGACTGAATAGTCTGCAGAATACTCTACTGAGTATTCAGGCTCAGAGAATGCCCTATTCCGAGGCATCCTGCTGGTTTCCACCACCCAATCTTTATAAACTTTGTGAAGAGAATCTGCCTGTAAGCCAAAAGTTACCTCAGCGACAGTTCAGCTTCCAGTAATCTGGAAGGCATGGAAGCTTTAGGAGCAGGTATTCAGTGCCTTCTTCCAGTGTCAACTTTCAAGATGTCATCTTCCCAACACATGACAGCCCCTGACTGAGAGAGAAATATATTAGCAGGGAAAAAAAGACAGACTCTTTTCACTTCAAGTCTGACCTACTATAACATGGGTTGAATCTTTACCAACATCCAGCTCTACAAATCATCACTCTCAGCTGTCACTCCCATTTCCCTTTGACACTTGTAGTAAGAATATATTAAAAATTAACATTTTGCGAACACAAGTAATTATATTATATGACTAAGTTTCAGAAGCATTCTATTAAAAAGCTTAGATAGTTTGGTTTTCATAATTTTAGGCATCAAAGCAACTGGCTTCTAAAAATATAGGAAGATAGAGCAAAGTTAATTCTCCAACCAATTGTTATATATTTGCTTTTCTTCTTTCTAGTTTGTTTCATGCCTGCGCCCCTAAATCAGTAATCGTGTTCACACAGTGTTTCATCTGGGTTAACAAAACTCAATGGCTATATATTCAGAGTATTTACAGGCAGTGCTCAAACAAGCTACATTATGGCTCATATAATGTCCTGGTTTCACAGCATACTGAACCATAGTTGACCCAACCTGATTTAACCCTTGCCTGGGCAAATTCACTTGATAAATACAGAAAAAGAAAATTTGGGGGCAAATCTTGGATTAATTCCCTCCTGCTAATTTACAGCAATTATCCAGATCTGATCAGAAAAGCGTGATGAATCCATAAGGAAAGGTAAAGTAGAAGGAATGGTAGTAAGTTGGCCACCCTCCCACAATCTTCCTCAGTTCTTCCATCAAGTCCAGTATCTACCTGCTCAGTTTCATATTCACAGAAAACTGCTCTCCCTTCTTACCAGTTTTCTCAGTGGTGTCCGCAGAAGTAAGTTGGTTGAAATCTTTGGATGAGGCCCCATTGAAATGTCGTCTAAGCTTATGTGTGATATTCAGCTTTCTCCCATACAGAGAGGGAGTGACAAAGGTGGGTACCAACTCTTCCAAGAGTCTTCTTACATCCTCTTCCTGACTGGCACTTTGAGATGGAGAGCTTGACAAAGGGGAAAATGAAGCCTTTTCAGCAGCAACCCAGCCCAAATAAAGCCACCATCTTTTCAGAAGAGCCCCGTTTTCTTTTCAGCAGAAAGGTCCAGCTCAGCTATGCCCCTTTCTCAGTCTTCTCTATTCATCCATCTTACATAGAGCCTCTGGATCCATCTGTATTTCAGGTTTGGGACCTGGGATCTAGGATCAGCTTTCTCTTTCTTGCTCTCCCCTAAGGTGTGCGGTTATTTCTGCCACTGGACGACCCACGTTCCTGCTGCTGTGTCTGAGAGTTTGTGTGTGTCCCTGCACAAAAGGGAGAGATTTTTTTTTTTCCAAAGGTCCCCTCCCTGAGCTGCAGGCAAAGAAAAAGGAGGAGCAAAGCAAGGCCTCTTCGCGAACGATCAAGGAGACCGAGGGTGGCGGTGGTGGGGATGGAAGGAACTCAAAAAAAGTGCCAAACGAACACCCCACACGTGTCAAAACGCTCAGCTACAGAGGGCCGAGAGCTGACTTCCCTCTGGCCCTCCGAAAAACGCCACACAGCACAAGCCAAGACGGAGAATCTTCCAATGGCTGATGGTGGAGGGTCGGGAATTGCCGGACTTCTGCACCCAAGAAGCTCTGGAGCGGGAGAAGATTCAAGCCAAGAGGCATCTCTCTGGATCTCCTAACCAGGAACCTGGCGAAAGAGGAAGATGCCTTTTCTTTCCCAGCCCTCACAGCCCGAGTTGCAATCGCTTCCAGGCTCGCTCTGAGGGCGCAAAAGCGGGGCGGATTGGGCGAGCTTGCCGTCGGACCTCGCCCGCTCTCCTCGGGTGATTCGGTGGCCCTTTGCCAGGCTTGGACATCGGATCTCCCCGGCCCGCGAAAAAGGATCGCTCCAGGAACCGCACGGCCTCTGTTCTCCGGCGGCGGCGGCGGCGGCGGTGGCGGCGGTTCTCCTCGCAGGCGCAAGCGCCCAGCGCCAAAGCACAGGCTGCTGAGCCGACAGCCGAGGCAACCCCACCCCTGCCGGCCCGTTTCCTCGGCCTCTCCCACGCTCTGCTTCGGTACTGGAGAGCCTGGGAAAGGAAAGCCGGCACAGCTGCCCAAATCCCACCCTTTTTCTCTCGGCCCCTTGGAGAACTAACCCTTTGTGCTCTGGGCCAACATCCTAGCAGGAAGGACCCGCAGCTTCCCTGGGGCCACTCCTGCTTTTTCCCCGCCATGCGTTCATATATTAAGATGCTCAAAGCTCCACCGTCCTAATCTCCACTAAACTTTATAGAAAGATAACCTGGGCACCTTCGGCAAAGGGCCTTGCCATCGTTTAATGAACTCTCGGTTTGAACCTGAGGGTTTAAAACAGGCCTGGAAAGTTCTAAGAATCGGAAAGAGTAGATTCACGTGTTGCTTAACTATAATGTCACTTATCCGGCTATGTTTTTCATGAAGGCAAGTTATTCCATTGGTTGATTGCTCTGTTAGGAAATTTCTACTTGGTTCTAGGTTGCTTCTCTCCTTGGTTAGTTAGCCAACACTCCAGAAGACAGGCTTAGGATACAGGAGGATCTGGACAGACTTGAACACTGGGCGCTATCTAACAAAATGAAATTCAATGGTGAAAAAAGTAAGGTTCTACATTTAGGCAAGAAAAACCAAATGTACAGGTATAGTATAGGGGGTACCTTGCTCAATAGTAGTAACTGTGAGAGGGATCTCGGAGTCCTNTTTGGTCACCACGTAAAAAAGATGCTGAGACTCTAGAAAGAGTACAGAGAAGAGCAACAAAGATGATTAGGGGAGTGGAGGCTAAAACATATAAGGAACGGTTGCTGGAATTGGGTATGTCTAGTTTAACGAAGAGGGAGAACATGATAGCAGTGTTCCAATATCTCAGGGGCTGCCACAAAGAAGAGGGAGCCAAGCTATTTTCCAAAGCGCCTGAAGGCAGGACAAGGAGCAACGGGTGGAAGCTAACCAAAGAGAGAAGCAACCTAGAACTAAGGAGAAATTTCCTGACAGTTAGAACAATTAACCAGTGGAACAACCTGCCTCCAGAAGCGGTGAATGTGCCAACACTGGAAGTTTTTAAGAAGAAACTGGACAGCCATTTGTCCGAAATGGTATAGGGTTTCCTGCCTGAGCAGGGGTTGGACTAGATGACCTCCAAGGTCCCTTCCAACTTTATTATTATTATTATTATTATTATTATTATTATTATTATTATTATTATTATTATTATTATTATTATTATTATATGCTATTATGCCACTCTCCTCCAACTCAGAAATGGCCATGCAGACTGAGAATTTGGGGGGCTGGAGTCACCAGCATTGTGAAGATCCTAGATGAAGCAGTCAGCACTTATGTATTTGTTGCTAGTGTTGTGTTTTGGGTCACACTGCCTTTATACCAGGAAACCAAGCTTTGATTAGTCAAGGAAAAAAGAAAGTGCACATTATCATGTGAATCCATTTTGAATTAGGAAATAAAACTTCTGCCCTGGATGAGAGGTTATAGCCCTTCCCCCAATAGATCCATGATAGGCAGATTTAAATTAAGACATATGGCAGCTTTTCACAAACTAAAGGAAAATTATTATAATGGTGAAGGATTTGAAAACATGCCAGCATTATGACTTGTTCCATTTCACATTCCCACCCACCCCCTCCAGCCTTGAGAATTAGTCTCCTTCCCCTTTTCTTCCTCTGCCCATCTCTTTATGTACCTTTCCTATTTTACTGTAGGCTGGAGCCAAGGGCAAGGTCTGTGTCTCTTCTAATTGATGTGAGTCACTAGGGGAATCATCTGTCTGAAAAAGCAAATAAAAAAATGCAATGAAAACACTAAGGGTTAAATAAATATGAAGGGGAGACACAATGGCTTTCTTTCGATATATGAATGTTTGCTATCAGAGAATGAAGTAGACTTGCTATTTATTTCTTTGGAAGGCAAGAGGGGGCTAGACCCTGATCAGGGAAGCTGATCAGGGATAAAAGGATAAACAGGGAAGCTGATCAGGGATAAAAGGATAAACAACTTCCTAGTGTTAAGAGATGTTCAAAAGCAGAACTGCCTCAGAAAATTATCCTTTCCTGGATATTTTTAAGATGTGGGGGTTGCAATTGTTCAACTCCTTGGAATGAATTCTGGTTTTTTTTTCAAATTATTTCTTAGATGTATTATATCAAAATACAAATTAATGAAATTATTAAAGCAAATATTTTAAATTAAATGGGTTTCAACTAATGCTAAGTGCTTTTCCGCATATGAATGGCATCCAAGAAGTCTCTTGGGCTGGTCCATAACTAAAGTACAACTATCCAAAACATAACCTCAGTACTTTCAGTATCAGGAGGAGCCATTTAAGCTGAACCCTGCTCCCCGCAGAAATTCATCTATTCTTAAAGCATTCCGTGATGTCTTCTAGCCTCTACTTGAACTTATTTAGTCAATTTGCATAGCTGCTTACTCAACCTGTGATTTGGGGCAGCTAACATCCAGTTTAAAAATCACAAAATAGCCAAACAATAATTAAAACACATCTTACTTGAGACCACCATATATCCACAATAAATAGAGGATGTTGTTACCTGGTTGGGTAATGAAATGTTGGCAAGGTAAGGTGACCAACTTTTTTACAATGAAAAGGAGGACACAAATAAAGAAAAAAATATAAATAAAAGAAACATTTTATTCATTGCAACAATAATACAGAATACACTATAATATGATAAATGCATAATAAAAAACATGTAGTACAGCCGGCCCCGCGGCTCCCAAAGCACCAGCTGTGTCAGCTCCGGCCCCGGGGGGCAGCCCGCCGTCAACACCCCCCGCCTGCAGCCGCCCCACCAGCACCACCGCCCACCCTGCGCAGCCGCATGTAGAGCCGAGCCCGCAACTCCCACAGCACGGGGCAGCCGGCCGCTGCCACCCCTCACACCTCCGCCCGCAGCACCCCCGCTGCCCCTGCCTCTTGCGCCTGCAGCCATTATTGCCCTAGCAGGGCCGAAGATCAAGAGAAACGTATCGCTCCAGTCTCCTCCAGGTATCTTTGGAACTAAGTAGGAAATGGTGTAGTTGGGTAGCAGGGAGGGGTGCAAAGTTCCTGCCAATTCGCCTTCGCTGCAGACAACTTGCATGTGCAAAGTTTGCCAGCCGGGTGTTTTGGCACGCTCAGCAGCAATTCCTATTGGCTTTTGAAAGCCAATAAGGGAAGTAGCACAGCTCATGCAAAAGTTGGAAAAAAAACATCAAAAAAAGGTGCCGGAACGCCGTTCTGAGCGTTCTATGAGAAAAAAAAGCCCTGTAGATTAGTCTTCAAATATCAAAAAGGAGGACATGTAGGAGGACACTTTTCGAGGGAGGACAGAACTTACAAAAGGAGGACTGTCCTCCCTAAAGGAGGACGGTTGGTCACCTTAGGCAAGGAAACAACCAAATTCATAGAGAAACAAGAACTCTACAATAAATGTATTCCTGAAAACATAGAAACTAACTTCCTAGCTAAAGGCCTACTGGAAAAATCAGATTTTATGGCTTTGAAGGGCTAGCAGAGTTGGGACCATCCAAATCTTGAGGGGGTGCTGTTCTATAGGACAGGCACAGTGACAGAGAAGACATGTTGTAATGGTATGTGGGAATGACCTTGGGAGACAGGAGGAAGAACGGCAGGTTGGATAACCATCATTAAAAGATATCTCAATCCACAGAAGGAGGTGGGGGACATGGGAAGCATTTCATAAGGGACCCCTCCTAGCTTCCTAGAGAGTAAAAGGAGAGGAGGAGAGCAATACTTTCAGTCTTGCAAGATTCTGTTAATGTAACCTTGCAATAAGGACAGAGTTAGTACTCATAATTGTATTTCTTATCTGAACCACCTGGAAGGATTAACACATACTTTTCTAGATCCCTTCAGATGAATTGTTTAATATGTTTCTTAATGTTAATGTTTCTTTAGAAACCCAGTGGTGTCCACCAGGCACCAGAGGCAGTCCAAACAAATGGATCCTACTCCCCTACAATGGAGATTTTCACAGAGTGAGTTGATCGCATCACTATAGTACAGCCCTATCAGCACTACAAGATCAAACCAAGGAACAGATTCCACATTCCAGCCTAAAACTGCTCCTATTAGAATGGCCATATTAAAATTCTAGTATACTTCCCCCATTCCTCTTTTATCTTTCTGAGTCCCTATCTGAGAAGTTTTCATACATTTCTCTCTTCATAGAGGCTAAACAGTGTTTCTCAACCTTGACAATTTTAAGGCATGTGGACTTCAACTCCCAGAATTCCACAGCCAGCATTGCTGGCTGTGGAATTCTGGGAGTTGAAGTCCACATGCCTTAAAATTGTCAAGGTTGAGAAACACTGGGCTAAAGCCATGTTAAACTGTTTGTTGCTTTAGCAATGGATCATCTCTCTCTGTCAGGGTCATCTTCTATACTTCCAATATGCCCTTAGACAAATTTAGTATATGACCTTAGTGTGTATGTGTGTATATGTGTGTGTATATGTGTGTGTTTATGTGTGTGGTACATGGTTTATAGCATTCATATCCTTGAAGGGAGTCTACCATTTATCTGGATAACTGATTCTATTTTTTTGTTTTTCCTTTTACTTATTTATTTTTCTTTGAATAATTTCCTCTGGAATTAATTCTTCTATTTAGTTTTTCAATATTTGGAATCTTGGGAAGGTGACTTGAATAGAAAAATTTCAGTAGAGGCTTCAGATATGCCATGGACATCCACTGTGCTATAAGCCACTTCTGTACAAACTAAAGAAACAAACATCAAATTCTTTTCAAGATATTCAATACTACAGGTAGTACTCGAACTTACGACCACAATTAAGCCCAAAATTTCTGTTGCTAAGTGAAACATTTGTTAAGTGAGTTTTGCCCCCATTTTACGATTTTTCTTGCCTTAGTTGTTAAGTGAATCACTGCAATTGATAAATTAGTAAACCTGTTATTAAGTGAAGGTCGCAAAAGGGGATCCTGGGATACAGCAACTGTCATAAATGAACCAGTTGCTAAGCACCTGAATTTTGATCACATGATCATGGGGATGCTGTAAAGGTAACTGTGAAAAATGGTCACTTTTTTCAGTGCTGTTGTAACTTTGAACAGTCACTAAATGAACAGTTGTAAGTCGAGGACTACCTGTATGTACAATGTACAAGATTAATTAATTTTTCTCTTAACTTTTCTGGATAGGTTAAGGTAAATGGAAAATGCATGTTGGTAGGCATATTCACTCACTTTTTTGAATCAGTATCATCCTTTATATTAAAAATGACTAGGTACCAGATTCAATCCTATGTACCTTAATTCTACTTTCTATATTTAAGGATGAGAGAACAACTCTGTAATGAAAGTCATACTGGCAGCAGCTAGATAAGAAATACTAATACATTGGAAAAGCTGCTTGGGTCATTCAACAGATAAGTGGATTGGGAGATTATGGAAATAGCTTTGGCTGAGAATATGAATGCAAACTGACTTTCCTAAGGAAATATGTTGCTTTGGCCTCACTGATACATGCTGTCTTTTCATCATACATGTTAATTTGAATAATCAAATTTTTGAATAACTACTGCTAATTGCTCTTGGGCATCTTTCCAGCAAAGGACCACGCAACTGATATAATAAATTACATCCAATGAGGGATTGGTATAAACATATTAAATATTAATGTTTGGTGTTTTTAATAAATTAATTTTTTTAAAGTTGCATTTCACTACTGTGGACAGATAGAAATTTGGAGTTAAATAAAAAAATTAAAAATCAAGTTACTGTCATAAATGTTGTATTCTATAACCATTACACCTGGTAATTCATATCATTTTGTCCTTATAGCATAGTTCAGTGGTGGCGAACCTATGGCAGGCGTGCCAGAGTGGGCATACAGAGCCCTCTCTGTGGGCACGCGTGCCGTTGCCCCAGGCCCGCCTCCTCCCGTGGTCCCCTGACCAGCAGCCCCCCTGGAGGAGACTTACCCCCAGGCACGGCCCACGCAGAGCAGCGTAGCCAAGGACATGGCAGCCGGGCAGCAGGGACAAGACTCCACTCTCGTGCCCCATTGCACACAGATGATGCTGCAGGGTGCAGGCGGAAAACATGACCGACATGGCACTACTGGGCTGCCTGGGCGATCTGCTGCATGGGCCATGGAGGCGGTGGGTGGCCCTGCAGGTGGGCAAGGCAGGGGGTGGGGTTGGGCGGAGGGTTTTGGGGCACTTGGTCTCTAAAAGATTAATCATCATTGGCACAGTTTATTCCAGGTCACATGCACAATAACTGTCAGGTCCCCAAAGAAATATATATTTAACCCTATGCCTATTTTCCCTTTTTCTGTAGCCTTTCTTTGTGGCCTGCCATTCTGTTGGGACTGGGGGAGCTTTTGGGATTGCTTTGCACTGTCTGTGGGATGCCCTTCTGGAGCCAGAAGAAATCAAAAGTGAGAAAGACCTTGAGGAGCCCTGAGAAAAGACCAGTTACCAAAACATGATGCCACCTGTGGATTGGCTGGGATTCAAACGAACACTGAGACTCTGGGGGGAAGAGTATTGAATGTTGCTTTTAATATATTGCTTTGCGGGTTTTTCTCTCAGATGCCTTACAATAACAATACAGGTAGTCCTCGACTTACGGCCACAATTGAACTCAAAATTTCTGTTGTTAAGTGAGATATTTGCTAAGTGAGTTTTGCCCCATTTTACAACCTTTTTTGCTGCAGTTATTAAGTGAATCACTTCTTCTTCTTCTTGTGCCATATCTGTTATTGGACGTTGGCGATCATGTTGGCGATCCTGTTTTCATCAGCAGCCGCACGAAAAAGTGCTGCTGAGTTTTGTCCAAACCAGTCCCTTAGATTTTGAAGCCACGATGTTCTTCTTCTGCCTGGACCTCGTTTGCCTTCAATCTTTCCCTGGAGGATTAAATGGAGTATGCCGTATTTTTCTGGGAAAGTGAATCACTGCAGCTGATAAATTAGTAACCTGGTTAAGTGAATTTGGCTTCCCCTTTGACTTTGCCTGTCAGAAGGTTGCAAAAGGTGATCAGGTGAGCTTGGAACACAACAGCAACGGTCATAAGTATGAGTCAGTTGCCAAGTATATGAATTTTGATCACATGATCATGGGGATGCTGTAAAGGTTGTAAAAACGTTCATAAGTTCCTTTTTTTCAGTGCAGTTGTAAATTTGAACAGTCACTAAATGAACTGTTTTAAGTCGAGGACTGCCTGCATACAAAATTAACTGCTTACTTGATTTGTGCAACACTTCAGTGATTCACCTTTTGAAAATTCACTTGTGTATTATTTGCTTTCATTTTTCTTTCAGTATAACCAGTATGTTGGGTTATTTTCTGTGTTACAAATTAATTTCTGGGATACAGACTGTAGGATATAGCTGAACATAAAGGCTATAGTATTATGTCATCAATTTTTTAAAATTGAATCAGTTTAAATACCTGTAGTGACATGGCAGAACTTGCAAACTAAAAAGTTAACTTAAACCTCTTTTTTTCCAAAGTTCTCTGGGGCTATACACCTAGCTCCATTTCCTACCTTGACATAGTTGCTTGGTAATTACAGCTGTCATATCCGGTCTTTATTCTTATTTATTTTAAACACTTATATAGCCTCCCATCTTGTAACAAAGTCTAGGGCAGCTCCCAATCAAAAGTTAAAATATAAAAAACATTATTATAAAAAAACAAATGCATTAAAAGCAAAAACCTGGTGCCAAGTCAAGATTACAATTTCTTTGTTTGTAAAATTTATTGGCTGTCCATCTTACCACAGAGTAACTCTGGCAGCTTATGCAGTCACCTTATCTTATCCCAGCACTTGGGCAAAAAGCCAGGTCTTCAGTATTTTACAGAAGACAAATAGTGTGGAGGCCTGCTGAACTCGAGGGGGAAAGAGTGTTCCATAGGGTAGGGACTGCCATAGAAATGTTTTCTAGCTCCCATAAGATGTTTAAGGAAATTGACTAGAAATGTGTCCACTCTGTCTAACCTGGTAGGACAGGTAGATGTCTTTAGGGAAAGGTGGTCCCATAGATTTTTCAGAGGGCAACTCACTTAGGAGGGAGGGAGGGAGGGAGGGAGGGAGGGAGGGAGGAAGGAAGGAAGGAAGGAAGGAAGGAAGGAAGATTGTGGATATTGGCAGAACATGCATGAAAAACTAGCTGGACGACTTTCAGCCAGTCATTCACTCTCATCCAACCCACCTCACAAGATTGTTGTTGTAAGGAAAACAGGAAAAGGAAGGCGTATTAGGAATGTTCTCTGCCTTGTTATTTATAAAAATAATAAAGGCAGAATTAAAAAAATAGGAAGGAAGGAAGGAAGGAAGGAAGGAAGGAAGGAAGGAAGGAAGGAAGGAAGGAAGGAAGGAAGGAAGGAAGGAAGGAAGGAAGGAATTGCCAGAATACTCCCCAAATTTATAATTCTGAGTGGATGGCAATTGTATTGATTTGAAAGTGGTTTCTACAATTTCTGCTTGCAGTAGCTTTCTACAGCCATGTCAAACTGGAGTCTAAGGAAACAAAAGCACAAATGTAACATTAGCTACTTCCACTCTTATAGCATATGAGTTACTGCTTGGTAAGATGGGGCAGCCAATAAATTTTACAAACAAACAAATATGAACTATTGTTCAGATTGCTATACAGTTTTTGTGGTATGGCAATCTAAGCCTTATCATTCCACTTGTTTCAAGTGAAACAATACAATATGATGTATGCTAGACGTTTCATCATAGATGGCATAGATCATATGTCTTAAAGCTGTCAGCAAATACTGTATAGCACAAAATGAAAGCTATTTTGAAAACATCTGCTTTTCCAACAAGAGTAATGCATTGTTTCTAGAAATAGGTCTGCATGCCTCCAACCATAGCAGCACCCAGTGGTCACTGCAGTATATTTGGTCTACCTTTTTCCACCAAGACAATGCTTTCTTCAGCGGTGTAATATAGGACTTGTGCTCCACAAAGCATTTCAGCACCAAGACAGATTCCCGCCCCCCACTTCATTGGATAAACTGATTACCAAATGTCCTTCTTTAATACAGTTCCAGAATAGTTAGAAATGGATGGATGCACGTTATGTGCAGAGACCTGTAACCCAGCCATCTTTGAAACAGCTACCAAACATCATGTGCTTATCTCTTGCTGTCAGATTTCTTAGAGGAGGTGGAGGAAACGATCCTAACATTTGGTGTAAAAACAAAACTAAAAAAATCCAGATTTGGAAAATGAGTAACCATGGTAGAATGAATTGCAGGGCTACATGATGTTGATTTTTCAGCCAAGCATAGATTTAATTAAAAAATGCAGATAGCAAGCCAGGTTTTCATTTAAGGAACCCCAAGCTCAATACTGTATATAAAATAACTGTAAAAGCAGGTAGGTGGTTTTAAGTTAGCACTCATCCAAACTAATGCATTTGCCATAGTTCCAACAGGTAGAAAGGTATACAAGGGTCTCAGTCCCAGTTAAATATTTTAAAAATAAACAACTGACACAGTAGATTTAATACAGAGATTTCAAGCACATAAGGCCTTGGCTAGAACAGCAGGCAGGAGTGCATTTTCTATCAATTTGCATTAAAGATCCTCTATGCCTACAGGCATTTTATTTAAGCGATAATCTGCCAAATAATACAGTGCACTCAAATTCACGTACTCCCGCAGAAAGTCTAAGAGTCTGAACAGCAGAAAATATATTGGAAAAAAAATCCTGCTGTTATGTAACTGAAGCTTAATTACCTTCAGTTACATTAGTGCCATTTTTTTCAGAAGCAAAGCCTGCACTAGGAGGCAATATTTTGCACAAAAATGTGGGTGTCTATTGTATGTTTGTGTGTTTTAAATAAAGACTGCAATTAAAGGAGGCATACCCAGAGGATAACAGCTTTGGCAAAATGTTGCCTTTCATGTGCCTTGCTGATTGTGCCCCCACCATTACGAATTACAACAAGCTGCTGCCCAAATATTCAGGACAGGATCTGAGCAAGCTGTTATCTTTCCAATATTTGATGTTCTGATCTATAAGTTCTGCCCTCTCCTTCAGTTAAGATGGCATTTTGATACATTAATAGACATTACAAAGAACTCTGTCCCAACAACTTCCCAGGTTTTTTTTCTTGAAAGTGAGTTTTCTTCGAAGGCTTTGAACTATTCACACACAAACACCAAATTAGAAATTATGTAATTTGAAAATCAATGCAAAGGAGGGTACCTATTTTAAAATAAAGTGAATGCAATGTAATTTAATTAGCAGCAATTTTACAAATTCCTAAATGTACAACAATGTACTATATTAACCCTTCTGGAATACTCCCTTTCCATTTGGCATAAGAGCACAAGTGCATGGGGAAGGGAGATTAAATTGTCTTGTAAAGAGAAGTGAGCAGTTTCTTAAACCTCTTTCCCAAGGATGCCTATTCTTTGAAGTAGCTCCTGTATTTACAAACAGAAGAAAGAGGAATCCTAGGTTACCAGAAAAACCTGCAGCTTTTTATATATCTAAACCAGGGATAGTCAACCTTGGCTCTTTTATGACTCGTGAACTTCAATTCCCAGAATTCCTGAACCAGCTTAGCTGGCTCAGGAATTCTGGGAGTTGAAGTCCACGAGTCATAAAAGAGCCAAGGTTGACTACCCCTGATCTAAACTGTTATATCCGATAAGCTATAAGCAGAGTAGGGTGGAGAACTGGACATGGAATTTCAAGAATGAAAAGGTTATCAAGAATTCCTTCTTAGGACTCATTTGGACATTAATGATGTAAAACATTATAGACAAACCAGATCGCAAAAAAAGTGCAATTTATGAATATACAGCATATCCAGTAGCTTAAAGGAATTTGACATGACAAAGCATTCACAAGCAACCAGCAGAATAAATATCACTTCTAGAAGACAGGAAATAAAGGAACATTATTGAAGAAATTCACAGAAACCTATCACAGACACACACACACAGCAATGTGTATTTTATATTCATACAGAGCAGGATAAACTTGTATTTTGGCTGTGAAGTATCTTACTCCTTCTGTATTTTGATTAAAAGCTAGATAGTTTTCACACAAGTGAGACTTTTCTTATAAGGCAGCCTTGCAGGACTTCTCCATGTCCATCCCGAGAACACTGTCTCTTTCCTTGGCTCAAAGAACTCACAGAAGGAATATGGAGGGAAATTCTCAAAACATCCTTCTGAAAACTGACACCTCTTGGTGACCTGATGGTTATTTTCTCAATTAATATGTACTTGCAGGTACAACTGCTGCCCTCTAACACACTCCCAAAGGAGTGTTACTCCCATACCTTCCAATATACAATGTAATACAGTTGCCAATCCCTCTGGGCCTTCACAGGGACTGGAGAAACAGAATCAGAGAGAGAGAGAGAGAGATCAAGGCACACCGCCATCTTAACTTCTTGTACTATTTTGAGATGTTCTAAATAGCAACAGGTGCTAGATGGAGGGTAATGTCTGACTGCACATTACTACTATGTTACATTTGACCATTAGAAAAATCAGCTAAATGACTGATTACATATAAAAGAGTTTTGTTCTCCAGAACTTCTTAAATTTTAGTTTAATGAAGCCTAAGATCTTCAGTATTTGGGACTACTATATACTCTTCCTAAATTGATGAAGTGGGATTTTTTTGGCAACTCACCCATTTGTTCATAAGGCATTCTTTCTCTTTTGTCAGATAATATGCCGTGATCCTTAGAATGGTAAATAATTTCAATAATTTGTATCCTAAGTTAGATCAGTTTTTGGAGAAACTCCATGACAGAGGTTGTATTCTAGGTAGCTGAAAAACTGTTTCTATGACCTACAGGCCAGCACCAATTCCAGAAAAGAGTTAAAAGTATTGCTTAATAGTTATCCTTTTGCCTGAATATTCTTTCAACAAAAAATCCAAGAAGCATTTATCAATACAGTTGAGTTTTCTTCGTTTCTTTCTTTGGAATAGCATCACACCCCACCCTACCCCTAACTTAATGCCCATTTAATTTTAGAAAAAAAATATGAATATGCTATGAATGTTGTTCCTTTTTAAAACTGGGGTAATGGTGTTATTTATATGGAGTTCTTGTATCATTCCTTGCTAAGGAATTATTTGTTTGTATGTTTTTAAATTTACTTCTAGGACAAGTATGTAAGTTGTTCAGAAAATCACAGTGGCATATAAATCAAACAATCAAACAAACAAACATGTTAGTACCAATCATGAAATCAACAGGCCACCACTGAGTTTGTTTCACCTAGTCTCTTTCAATTCAGGGGCTCTGTTAATTACACTTGAGTACATACAGTTGGCTTTTCCTTTTTCCCTTCCCTTCTTCCCTGATTTAATTTACAATTAGGGAGGAAGGGAAAACAAATTAAGACAAATTAAGCTTCTGTGTGATTGAATCTCACATCTGGTGAAGATTATATTCTTTGCCAACTCCAGGGAGGTATACACAAACATGCCTAGAACAGTATGACTCAAATAATGATCAAATCAACTTACCACCTAACTCATTTTGTAGGAGGTACTGTCTGTCCCATCAACAGCTCATAGTGGCTACTAGTGCTTTGATCCTGGCTACTATGCTATATTTTTCCAATTTTTATTTGAAAAACCAGGAATTCTTTAACCACTTAGTAATGAAGTGGTTCAAAAAATATGGATAAAATAATTTCCAGTGTAGGACAAAGAGGAACAACTAAGTGCTTCATTAGAGGCTGAATATCAGCATTGGTTCTGAGGAAAATAATAAGCAATATTAAAATAAGTGATTTAAACAGAAGTAACATATTTTAGAGTCATCTCAGTCTATGGGCAACTTTTTTTGCAGCGGAAAAGAAAGGACAGGGTATTACTGTTGTTACTGTTCCTGAGGCATTCAGATGGGTTTGGATGTCCGCCTCAGAGAGGTCCCCTATATTGACCTATTCGTAGTAGAACAGAAAACAGCTTTGAGAGTAAATGGTGAAGGAAATTTGCCTTTAGGGAATTTCTGTGTCTTGCTTCCTTTGTCTTTTGCAGGGAGCAATTCTTGATGCCTCTCTCAAAGTAGCTATATCACTTGCTATTGGCGCAAGCTGCATCTTCTTGTGTTTTACTTGATGTTTTTGAGCAAGGCAGTTCGTGCATTGACCACAGCTTTGAAAGCGTCCTCACTGCCTGGAGCCATACACTTATCTGGGTGGAGGAGCACTGCCAACTTTCGATAGGCCTTGTTTACTTCATCCCTGCAGAGCAAGAGAGACAAAGATAATGGAAGAGTGCAATATAAATGAGTCTATTTATAGAACGATAAATCTTAAAATGAAAGTCTTTCAACTACCTAAAACTATTTGAATTATACCAATGAAGAACTACAATTATTATTCATTTCGGTTCACCAAGTAAATAGAAATCTAAACAAACAAAAAAATAAAACTGAATTTACAGCTATATTCAGAACTTGGAGGTCCATTATAGCTTCATCTCCTGTATTGCTCTAGACCAGTGGTGGCGAACCTATGGCACACGTGCCAGAGGCGGCACTCAGAGCCCTCTCTGTGGGCATGCACACCGTCGTCCCAGCCCCGCCTCCCCGTGGCCCTCTCCTCACCGGAGGAGAATCGCCCGAGCAGCGCAGCCAAGGACATGGCAGCTGGGCAGCGGGGACAAGACACTGCAATCGTGCCCCGTCACGTGCAGATGATGCTGCAGGTGGAGGGCGTGGCTGCCATGGCACTGCTGGGCTGCCATGGCGATCTGTGGAGGACCGTGGAGGCAGTGGGTGGGCGGGGTGGGGACAGAGCAGGGACGGGCTGGGGCAGGGGCGAAGGGGGGGTGGGCGGTGGCGGGTTTTGGGCACTCGGCCTCTAAAAGGTTCGCTATCACTGCTCTAGACATTTAACTCCAGACACAGAATAACCATAGTTTCAAAAAACATTTCTTGTCATAGACGGTACTCCCTCCATTCTCAGTTCAGAAGAAAGGGCTGGATAATGAGCAATGACTAACTGACGTGGTCAATGGACACTGGAGAACTTACATCCATTAGGAGCCAGAGGGGGAAAAATGAGGCCTAGGGTAAATAGCTGGTTGTTGTGAAGATATATACTGGCCAAATATCTCCTATCTATACATAAAAAGGTTGCCATAAATTAGTAGATAACTTCTTATATTTTCAAAATTCAGAGCTTTACTATTACTTCTAGTCCAACTCTATCTTGCTCATTTCTACACCAGCATAGATTATTTATTCTATAATAGTTAGATTCTTCCTTACCTTGTAGCTCCTGGTTTGACACCCAACATATCCCAGCTATCCTTGCTGTTGCGAATCTTCCGGATGGTGTCTACTTGCTCCTTAGTGAAACTGTTGCTTGTGCTGGTTATGGGGCGCTTTCCACCATTATCACATAAATCAACAATAGCTGAGTAGAAAGTCTGCAAGCATGGAGAAGGCAAAGTTACAATGTTCTTGTTATGTGCCCATTGCTCAGTAATCTTTATTTCATTAAGCAGATCAAAGTCCAAATAATTTTCTTTGCCTTCCTTTAGCAGCTCATCCTATTGTTTTAAACTGAGAAATCATGAGAAAGGAAATGGCCTACAGCAGGGGTAGGCAACCTCGTCTCTTTTATGACTCCTGGACTTCAACTCCCAGAATTCCTGAGCCAGCTATGCTATGCTGGCTCAGGAATTCTGGGAGTTGAAGTCCACGAGTCATAAAAGAGCCAAGATTGCCTACCTCTGGCCTACAGGGACTGTGAGATTTTTAATCTTACAAGCAGAAAATCTTCAAATAGTGCAGAAGCATACAGCTACATCGTGCTGCTTTACTAAGTGCTTTCTTGGTTTATTTTCAGTTGGAATATTATGCCATGTGCCTTCAGATCTTTCATTGGATTAATTCTTGTACATTGAAACAATCTCTTGCACTACTTGTTCTTGGTTTGTTTGTTTTTTACATAAAGAGCTCTGTGCCATTTGAAAGACTAAAGGGAGGTAATTAATTTAAAATTCCTTGGAAAACTAGAGAGAACATTGCATATGCAGACAGAGAGAATAAATGAGAATTTGCCAGTAAAAGATGAGAGACCTTAGACATTTTCTCTCCAAGTCAAGAAAAGATACTGTTAGCTTCAGAATAAAACAAGAAAATATAAAATATCTTACTAATAATGTCTTAAGAACAAAAAGTGAAAAATGACAGAAAAACATCTGCATTCATGACTGGAAATATTTCTGGCATGTTTGTATTCATGCCCCCAAATAATGTTTCATATACTTGCAACAAGTCAAGGTAACAATGGTTAAAGAAAAAAATCAACAGCATTTCATTTTGTATGAGGATAAAGATTTACAAAATAAACAAAATAGTTGCTACAAAAACATCTTACAGAATTAAGGAGAAACTTCCTGACAATGAGGACAATTAACCAGTGGAACAGCTTGCGTCCAGAAATCATGGGTGCTCCATCACTGGAGATTTTTAAGAAGAGGCTAGATAGTCACTTGTCTGAGATGGTATAGGTCCTCTTGCTTGAGCAGGGGACTGGACTAGAGGACCTCCAAGGTCCCTTCCAGCTCTATTCTATTCTAAGAAGCAGATTCTCACAAGAAGAATTCAATCAAGGTTGTCTAGATTACAAAGCACAAATCATCACGCTTCAAGGAAAAATGATGCAGGAGGACTGCCTTGTTTTGCACAGTAGATTTTACCTGGAACATCTCATTAATTCCCTCTCCAGTCTGTGCAGAAGTTTCAAAATAAAGAAATCCTCTGCTTTCTGCCCACAATCGTCCTTCACTTTCATCCACACAGCGCAACTTGCCACAATCAATCTGAAACAAAAATGAGAGAACATTGTAGTATTATCCTAACTAATTATATATGCTCCTAATCCCTTTAAGCACTTAATGAACATGAGCTTTCAATGCCCTATACCAGTCTTTACCTTATTGGCACAAACCACAAAAATAATGTTTTCCATGTTTCCATGTGGTCCAAGTTCTTGTTTCATCTCAGCCAGCCATAAGTCAAGGGCATCAAATGATTCCTTTTGCCCAACATCATACACTAGGATTACACCCTGGGTGTCTTTGTAAAATTCATTGCGAACCTAATATAAGGCAGAAATAATGCAGGTGAATTTAATAGACCAGCAGACAGTTCTAAAAAAGTGACTTAAACTATAAATAAGCAGCGCATCAGCTTACATTGGGAAAATAAATTTCTGACCATTTATGTGCAACTGCAGAAATAATATAATATGTGCATTACATCTGAACAAGTCCAAGTTTGCAATATATAAATATGCCTATTTGGATAAAGTGCAAGAGTACAAATGTTTTCCATTTAGCATGCATTAGTTGACAAAAAATTATTACATCAGTACACTTGACATAGAGGTGAGAAGTTCAGGCAAAAAATCTTGGATACAATTTTGGTGTAATGTACAGATTATGGGGCTGTTTCTCAGTGATTATTTTAACAAATAAAGTGTACTTGCATGCTATGACCACTCCAACTAGTTTAGCCATTCATTCTCCTTCCAAACAACATAGCTACAAACTACTCATCCTTGGCTTATTTTCTGCTAGCAGACAGACTCAGTGCAATTACTATTTTAAGAGGGGGAAACCCCCCCCAAAAGGCATCCATAAATAAACTTACTTCAAGCCATGGACTGTGTAAAATCAGTCACCATGCCAAGTTTGCATAACGCAACCACCAAATCTAAATTATAATTCATGATTTATATCCCACAGTGGCTAGGTTCACACATTAGGCTCAGCCAAAAGGGGACTACATGATAATTTAGTGTACTGTCTGAACTCTGGCACACAGTATTGTAGCATCTGTTTGCATAACTTGTTCCGTCCTCATTGCTAAAAAAGCCATCACCTTTCTTACCTCATAAAAGAAGGAGTGTCCAGCCATGTCAAAGATATTCACTTTGATTTCTCGGTCTCTAATTTGCACTCTAAAAGGAAAAGAGTCCTAAGATGCAAGTATGGGCACTCTAAAGAATCTTCTTGCTGTTACTTAGCTAGCATTAATAAGCATCACAATATGAAAGTTTTGCCACTAACAGAATTGGGTATTGGTATAGTCATTAAAAAACAGATGAAAAGTTCCAGGATTAATTTAAGACAAGCTATAATTATTAAATAATCGACAAAAGGAGATATAAGAACAATCAGCACACAGCGGCATCACAGTAAAGAATTGATCAGACTTTTAATACTTTCCCCATGTCATACACGAAGACACCTGCAAGACAGCATTCACTGGCCTCATATTATATGCAATGGGAGGTGTATTGAATCATCACCAACTGCAAAACTGCTATTTCCACCAACAGCAGAGCAGAAAAATCACAAATGATTGTGATGGATGAACCATCAAGAGCATTTTTCCATCTCTTGCATATACAGATTTTAGCTTTGCTCACATATTTTCAAGAGCTGTTGTCGGTAGCTGCTGCCTGTTATAAAAGAACAGTACTCACTTGGTGACACCATAATCAATGCCAATTGTTGCAAGATATTTGGGCACAAATCTCTTCTCACAATATCGCTTGATGACACAGCTCTAAAAAGTAAACAAAATAGCTTGTTATCAAAGGGATAGGCTATTTATTCAGCCCAGTCTGTGCTCTGCTTTTCATAATTAATTCTAATCAAAATATTTAAAAAATGGTTTTATGTAGATCTAGCAGTTAAGTAAATACAGTAGTAGTACAACTCAAATAAATATAGCTGGAATCAACGTAAAATAAAAAAGTAATATAAAGTATGTTTAAAGTTGAACTTAAGTAATTAAGTATTAATATTTTTTATTACAGTCAACTACCAGTCAACACAAAAGATGACATACATGAAACTAATATTAACTATAAGTAAATACACATTACATGATAAAATTTAGCCACATTTAAAAACAGAGCCCACCTGAATCTGTAATAAATATGTGTAAATAAAACTGATCAAATGAGCATGGAATTTGATTTGATGTGGGTTTATCAGCTCAAAGTAGGTGTCAGCATACAAGTATAATGAAACATGCCTATTTTAATGGCTCCTAAGTAAATATAATTTTTTATTTCCCACTCAAAATGTATATTTCAGTTTTTATTATTCATATAGGCAGCACCATAAGTTTACTGTATAGCAAGAATAGAATGGAACTTCAATTCTTTTACAAAGAGATATCCTGATATCCATATAGAAAAGAAAGACCCATCTGCAGGATGCAGGCAGCACACAAAACCACGCCCCCTCCAGTCCGCGAAAAAAACTCTATGTAACTAGTCCCTGGTGCCCAAAAGGTTGGTGACCTCTGACATAGGGAGTAGGTAAGACTTGTCATTTTCATGTGAAATTTGGAATGTTGTATCAATAGCAATAGTACAGCTAGTCCTTGACTTACAACAGTTCATTTAGTGACTGTTCAAAGTTACAAAAGCACTGAAAAAAGTGACTTATGACCGTTTTTCACACTTACGACTTTGCAGCATCCCCATAGTCATGTCATCAAAATTCAGACACTTGGCAACTGACTCATATTTATGACAATTTTAGTGTCCTGGGGTCATGTGATCACCTTTAGTGACCTTCTTACAAGGAAAGTCAATGGGGAAACCAATTCATTTAACAGCCATGTTACTAACTTAATGACTGCAGTGATTCACTTAACAACTGTGGCATGAAAACTCATAAAATGGGGCAAAATTCACTTAACAAATGTTTCACTTAGCAACAAAAATTTTGGGCTCAATTGTGGTCATAAGTGACCACAATTTTTATATGTTCAAAATAAAAATACAGCCAATCAGTCAGCTTCCCAACTCCAGCCAACCTGCTTGGTTGTGTGCTGATTCATTAACTACCCTTTCTATTCTCCAAAGCACCTGAAGGCAGGACAAGAAGCAACGGATGGAAACTAATCAAGGAGAGAAGCAACCTAGAATTAAGGAGAAATTTCCTGACAGTTAGAACAATTAATCAGTGGAACAACCTCCCTCCAGAAGCGGTGAATGCTCCAACACTGGAAGTTTTTAAGAAGAGACTGGACAGCCATTTGTCTGAAATGGTACAGGATTTCCTGCCTGAGCAGGGGGTTGAACTAGATGACCTCCAAGGTCCCTTCCAACATCATCATCATCATCATTATTACCCTGAGCCATTCATCACTTTTACTCTGCTTACATCTAAGAATAAGACTATAGCAAAGCAGCTGAAGGAAAACAGAGATCTTCTCTCGTTCAACTCTTATCTGGCAGGAGCTATTCCATCATTCTACAGCATGGGTGTCAAACTCGCCACGTCACATGACATGTCACGACATATCGCGACTCTTTTTGCATTGCTGGCAATGGGGTGGACGCGGCTTTGGTATGATGAAACCAGCCCGTGGGCCGGCAGTTTGACACCCCTGTTCTACAGGAATGGGGGGAAAAGGAGGAAAGCAAAACTGTTCTGCCAGCAAGCCTGAGATAAGCAACTATTTCTATTCCAACCTGTCACTATATAAATAATGAATGAGAGTTTGGGTTTGTTTTTGCCCTGTGTGTTCTTCTCTCTACTATGTAAAGGGGAGGGTTATATTACTGGTCTTTGTAATCTACAGGTAGTGCTCAATTTATGACCACAATTGAGTCCAAAATTTCTGTTGCTAAGCAAGACATTTGTTAAGGAGTTTTGCCCCATTTTATGACCTTTTTTGACATATTTAAGTGAATCATTGCAGTTGGTAAGTGAGTAACACAGTTGTTAAGTGAACCTGGCTTCCTCATTGATTTTGCTTGTTGGAAAGTCACAAAAGGTGATTGCATGACCGTGGGGCACTGAAACTGTCATAAATATGCCAAGCGGCTGAATTTTGATCACATGACCATGGGGATGCTGCAAAGGTTTTAGGTGTTAAAAACAGTCATAAGTCATTTTTTTCAGTGCTGTTGTAACTTTGAACGGTCACTAAATAAATTGTTGGAAGTCAAGGACTACCTGTACATTGAAATATTCTTCAGCTGAACAGTGAAGTAAAATTCTTAATAATTAAATAACATTTAATTACTATGCCTTAAACCAGACTTTGTTAAGCTGCCATCATTCCCAAACATTGGCTCTGCCAGTTGTGGCCATGAAAGTTCTAATCCAAAACTTCTGGAAGGCATCAGATTCTGAAAGGCTAAAACAATCCATGATCAAGATGAATAGAACACGGCTGGGCAGTGACCCAGATCTAAAGGGATTCCAGTCACGCATGTGGACTGCATCCGTTGGTACTTCTTTAAATCAAATGTGCCTTCCTAGAATCATGTAGCTCTGAATCACCCTTTCCTTTTCAAATTCAGATCTCTGCACAGGCCTAACATAAAAGACAACAACTCCCACATGAACTTACACAATTAAAATAAATGGGATTGGAAGGACACACAAGTGGAATTAGAATAATTATTTTATTTGCTGGCTGCCCTGCTCCTAAAGACTAGGCTGGGTATTTGTTTAATAGAGTGGTCCTCATTAATGATTTATTGAACTACAATTACAAAGAAATTGTGAAGCACTAATATAAATGTGCATGAATACTAAGAAACTGTGCAGTGCAGTCTGCCATCTCACATCTTTCTGCTGAATTACATCGCTATTGTTAACATTTAAACTATCTCCTGCCTATTCAAATTACTTGTTTACAATAAAAATCTAAAAATATGTGTGTGTTGTTCCTACCGTTTGTTCCACTTTGTTGCAAATTTTGATTATTTTTGTGCATTCGTTTCAGTTCACATAATGGAGCTATCAGTGTCTGATGCAACATGGAGGGTTTGTCTTTCAGCCAGCTTGTCCCAGAGCCTGATAATGATGATGAGTGAGAGGGAGTGACTGGCCCATGATCACCAGCTGCCTTCTCTGCCTGAGAGAAAACTAGAACCTGGGTCTCCCTGCTTCTAATTTATTTTTAAATTGCTAGAAAATAGAGGAAGTAAATATAAAATAAAGTAGGTGCAATAGAGACTGCAGCATTGTAAGCTAATGCTTGTATTTAGAGTGCATTTGAGACAGGGAAATCCAATAATTAATTTTTTATTTTTGTATTTCATTTATATAACATTTTTATACAGCTAAACACTCTGGTCAGCAAACAGATAAAAAAAGAACGAAGCAAGAATCCACTATATAAAAATTACAAAATTAAGTTTCTTACTAAACTTAACAGATATGCCTGCACCCACATCAGAGTTCCATTAGTAACTTGGGTCAAGTTTTCACAGCCTTCTGGAAAGTTAGAAATCATTTGAAGAGCATTGGACTGAGAAAGACAATTCTACCAGTATAATCTAAGAAGTACATCTAGATCCATCTCTCCATACTTTTAGATAGTAAGTACATATTTGCATATAAGACCCATTTTCAATTCCAACAGTATCCAGTGTTGTATGTTCTGATCAAGGAAATCTTCATTTTAATGGAATCTGGATGCTATACTGCACACACATCAGATTAAAGCACAGAAAACAAGTCTTGACTCAGTGGTGGCATTCACTTATATTAGATAAATGTAGAATAGCTACCCACACAGACAAGTTGTGACAATAAATAAATATCTAATATCTTGAATAGGAGCAGAATAAAATGAAAAATAGCAGTGTTCCATCTTGAGAGTCCCAGATCATATGGTTTCAACTTTTAAGAGGCACATGTCAGGTTTGACACAATTTATTAGAACTTATTGAATTGATTGATTTATAACTGATGCTTGTTATATTGCATCATATATATTTTACTTTTATGCTGTTAACTTTTTGACTAAAGAATTAACCCAATGAAATAATAAAACAATTTTCTTGGTCAGTTCTCTTAAATGAGAAGCTGTTTACCATTTTTTATTTTTATATTAACCAACAGTGATTTTATCTGCGGACCAATTGCTGCTTCAAGAGTTCTTGTAGGTTGAATCTTTTTTCAATATTCACCACCAGCTCTCTGGGTTGCAAGAATCCCCATCTTCATGACCAATAAATGGCAGCCAAGAATCTTGTGTTTCTTTGCTGCGTCCTAGTGACCTGTCTGGATATTTTGCAGCCAAAATACAGTATGGTAAATTTAGCTAGACAGCAAGTCAAATAAAGTTGCCACTGCCTTCATCTAACATACCTTGCAGAGTTTACATGTGAATAAATGTAATGAAATAATCCATATCATTTAAAAATCTTGGGTAGGATGTATTTATTTAATGTTAATTATTCTTAACAGTTTTAAAAAAAATGTTTTAATTGGTTTTATGATGCTCCCGAGTATTTGTTATGGGTGGCCACATAAATTTGATAAATAAAATAAAAATTAATAACACATAGCAAAACATTTTGGAAGTTTCACCTTAACCCAACTCCTCTACCTCTCCAGACCAAATAAACCACAACATTCTATTCCACAAACGATCGAGTGTCACAACGGCCTAATAAAGCAAAGAGACCTAATTGGTCAGCCAGCTTGTCGTTCTCCTGCTTCGGACCAATAAGGCGCCTCTGCTTCTATTCCTACTTTTTTTTTACCTTGCCAACCTCGGCGTTACCCATGGAGATTACTTTGATCCTTAAAGACTTGCGCATTTCTTTCCGTTTCGTCTCCATCCTAGCGAGTAAGACTAGAGAAGCTGACAGCTCACTTTCTTCACGGGGTCTGACTAAAACTCAACAGACTGGCGCAAATCACCATCACAATGCCCCGGCTCCAGTCCTTACTTCCGTTATCTCCGTCTCCATAGTCGGTTCAACAAGGCTAGTAAAGCCCCAACAATGCTTCGCGAGTCTTCATGATATCGCGAGAATTATCTAAGGACTGTCTCCGGGCGCTCAATGCAAAAGCAAGGAAGTCTCGCGAGATCTAATCAGAGTGGTCCTTTCGGTAGTCGGAAAGTAAGCGAATTTGCCGCGTTTCTGTTTAATCAGAGGCAAGTTTGACTTCAAAGTGATTATTTCTAGATAAGCTGCTACAGAATCGCAGCGTTCAGTGCTATAGTTACCTGGAATAACCCTGTTCGAGTATATGTATCTCATTTTGTCTAGAATTGTGCTGGAAGCGAAACTGTTTAATGGAACTCCCTTTCCATTATGAAAAATCTGGATTCCTACTTCTGAGACTGCAGAAGCCGGAAAAGTGCTGGATGTATATTAGGCAGAGAGCTTGGTCTCCCCAGAGACCAAATAGTGAATAAAGACAGCAGGCAGAAAATGTCTGGGAGTTTTGCATTTATTATATGGCTGTGGAAATAATTTATTTTAACGCAGCAGTGGTGCACGAGAGGAAAAACTGAACCTCTCTAGTGTTTCTGTTCGGTGCATTTCTTCGGAACCCTTCATGAACCATGCAGCATTCTGCCTTGTTAAAAAGAAGTCTAGCTTTACTGCAGAAATCTTCATGCTGGATTTGATTATTGAGTGGTGAAGGAAATGAACACTGTACAAAGAGGCTTTTTAATGGCAAGGAATCTTGGAGATGTAATCCAACTCCCTGCTCAAGCAGGAGACTTTATACCATTCCAGACTGTCCAGTGGCTTTATCTTAGTATTGTGCATCACATTCTCAAAGCAATAGAACAAGAGGTATTGGACCTAATTTTGATTTATGAAGTTAGATTTTTTGCAACAAAATAGCACCACCTAGTGAAAAAAATTTAAGATTATCCTTAAACCAGACGATCTATGTATGCTGAGCAGGACTTTAGGCTAGAAAAAACACATTCAAGTGAATTTTGATAGTCAACCGCAGAACTATAGAAAGCTATATTATAAACATTTCAGTATATACAACTAATCATTTGTGGAGAGGCGAATAAAATTTTAGATTATATTCCCAGCAGAAGAGAGAACAACAGTTATGATAGGCAACTGAAGATTTTTTTAAATTAGGAAGCCAAAAGGAAAATACATAATAGTGATTGGAAAATATCCCCCATTATCTCTGCTCCAGTTTTCTTTACAAGATGTGATTGATAATCTGAATTAGAATTAGGGTTGCCAGGTGTCCACTATTTGAGCGGACAGTCCACTTTTTTCCCATTATGTTCACTATTTTTTTTCACAAAATAGTGGACATTTTTTTTATTCAAAAGCTTTATGATGAAATGGTACGTAATCTAAAGCTGTACAGTCTACTTTTTTTACTACTTAAACCCCCCCCCCCGCTTGTCCGCTATTTTTTGGAAGCAGAACTGGCAACCCTAATTAGAATTATAGCATTTCTCTTTAATATATTAATGTTATTGAACATTACAATCAAAAAGATAAGAACTAATATAAACCAATAAAGTAAAAGAATAAAAAGAAAAATAGGATGGACAGAAAAGAAAAAAATATATAAAGAAAAGACTTCTCCATCACAGCAAGTTTAAACAATTTTAGTAACATATTATCTTGGCTTAAAATACAACAAATAATCTCTTCTTCCCATATCTCATCTCTAATTTTTTTTAAAGCCTCAACATTCAGTCCTAGTCAGCAAAAGTTATTTTTTGCATGTAATTTTATTTTATTCAAAACAAAATACAAAACTCCCAAAAAAATTGAATAAAAGATAAACAAAAAACAAAACAAACAGGACATTAAACAAAATAGTGCATTAAAAAAACAAACACAGAAACATATATTGTCCCCCTTAGTTGAATACTGATAAATATATTGCAACAATATTAGTTTCCCATCCCTTGTAAAACAGCCCCCCCAAATTTTAAACTTCTAATTCTATTTGCAAATTATTAACCTCTCATCTATCTGCTATATTAATAACAAAATAGTTAACAGATAGAGCAACAAAACGAGTAAAAATTTTAAAACCCTCTGTTAACAAACTATTACTGTATACAACTCATAAAAGTCTTCTTATCTATCCCAAATCAACCCAACAATTAACACTAATTTGTCCTGGATCAAATATCCATGTTTGTTTCTTAATACCATCTCTTATCAGCAAAAGTCTATTAAGGACTATAGATAACAATATATTTTAACCTTGATCAAATAAACCAGTTTTATAATCTGTTCTTTTATTTATAATTATCTTTTTATATTTCTTCTCTTTTAACAATCTTAATGCTTAATTCACTCAAATAATGTCCTCAAATTGACATTATTTTTTTGTTCCTTCTCACAAAATGCTTCATAACTTTAACAAATCTCTTTTGTAAATTCCATGTAGGTTATCCAGGTCACTCTTTTACCTTGTAAGACATAAATTGGTTTCATTTTATATCCAGTGTAGCGTCTCCTTCCACATTATTACCATAGCCCATCATTTTAAAATCCGTTTTCAAATCAATCTCAGTCTTATCTGATAAAGTTTGCTCAACTTCCTTACCATCTTCCAAACACAATCTGTCTACAAGGGCAGACATTTTAAAAATTAACGTGAGTCCTTCATCACAAATATCCTTTTATATGTCCAAAATTAAACTATTTTGCTCCATTCTTCGTTAGTAAGTCAAATTTAAGTGCTCTTCTCCTTTCATTTTAATCTTTAATTCCTTCTAGTTCCCTCTAAGTACAATCTTCAAAATTCCAATTTAAAATTTTTAAGTATTCAAAACAACAGCATTTTCCCAAATCCAACTCTAATTCCAGAAACTTATTTCAAATCCATCTGGAACCTTAGCCTGTTTATAGCTTTCTAAAATTAATGTTCTAATCATCCTTTTGCTGCTTATTGCAAACAAGAGGAAAGATTTTTATGTCTTTAAATTTATTTTTAAAACTTTCAGTAAGGATTAAAGGAAACTCACCTGGTGCATGTTATACTATTTGATGATCAGAAAATTCTTAATAGTTGAAAAACAGTTAAAAAGCAATATTCAGAAGCAATTTAGAGAGGAAGTATGCAAACCCAGATGTTGAACTTGCAGTTTGAGCTAAGTTAAGTTCTAAACTCTCTGGAGAGTGCAATTTTGTGATCTCCTCATGAGGATCAATAGTTTCATTCCATACAGCATTAACCTTGTGAACTTTCAAGCCTCCTCCTTCCATTATATATTCAAGATGGACAGTATTTAATACTTATTTGCTTTGTATATGTAGGGGTGTGGGTCTATACATATGTTGTACATAGTATGTTTTAGGTGTGTGTCATGTATGTGTTTCACTTTGAGAGCAGGCAACTAAATTTAATTTTTGATGTGTGCCATTGTGCCCACAGTAAAAAAATGACAATAAAGGTTATCTTATCTTTGTGGGCAATACCAATTCTCTCCTTGTGTGGAGAGAATTCGGAAAGAGTCAGTTCTTTCACTGGCTCTTCATTCCACTGTGATCATTGGCTCCATTCTCAGTGGAATTATCTTCAGTTCACCATTTCTGCCCTGGAAGAATAAGAGCATTTCCACATTATCATTATTTTTATTCTTTAAACTCAAAAAATAATCTGAATCTGATTACTTTCTTTGCTATCAGTTTTGGAACACAAGGAATATGCTGAGATCAAATGAGCCCATCAGTCTGCCTCCAACCTGAAAGGAGTGGAAAAACCCCATTTAATAATCATCCTGACCCTCATGAGTTATCATGGTCCTGGAAAAACAAAAATGTTCTCGTTCCATGCACAAAAGATAGTAAATCACTACAATGTTACTAGGATATGAGAGTATATGAGGAATGATGGTTTGTTAAAAGAAAAAGAAACATCCAAGCCATTTTATTACCAATGCTATATTGCAACTGAAAATGAAATGATATCATTTGGAATTTAAGTACTCTCAAATCAGATCCAACCTTTGGCAGTTGTAAACATGCCATCTCAACTGCTCCCAATGATAATTTATTGCCCTTTCAAAGATATTTCAACTCCATAATTCTAGTATCCACATTATCTCTTCTACTTTTCTTTAGACTTGCCAAGCATAATTTTTTTTCTATGCTGTCATCTCCCTAGCATAAATGAGGTTTTTCTTGCTAATCTTTATTTATTTATTCAGTTAATTAATTTATACAGCCTTCCATTTGTCATGCCACTTACTTCAAAGAAGTCAGTTTTATTTCTTTCAAGACTTCTTGCAGCACATGCTTCTTTTAATAACTATCTCCATATCTGAGATTCAAAATATATAATTCATGATTATTCCTTTCTCAGCAACTAAGCTTCACAATTATACATTATAATGGGATAAGACATTATTTAACTATTATGATCTTGATTGTCATGGAAATATCCTTCATGAACTTGTCTAGGTTTTTATTGCTTTCTCTTCTAGGATTACTCTCTTTACTTTTCTAGTCCAGACATGTCAAACACAAGGCCCGGGGGCCGGATGCGGCCCGCGAAGTGGTTTCATGTGGCCCGCGAAGCCATCCTGGAAACAGTGAGGGAACGGCCCCCACTGCCTTGGCCCTGGCCCAGGACGGCCGGGAGCTAAAGTACAATTTTGTAGTGGCACCACTATCCAGCCCCCCCCCCCCGCATGGCCTGAGAGGAACAGTGAGGCTCCTCCATGGACCATGCCTTGGCGCTTGCCCTGGTCCCACCCCCTTCTGCCAGAGACCCTCAGATCTGTCCCACTCCTGCCCAGGCCCCCACAGGCCCCCTTGACGCGAATGATATAGAGCTGGCCACGTCCACCCAGTAAGCCACACCTGCCCTGGCCACACACACCCCGAGGGCAATCGCAATGCTTATGCGGCCCTCAATGAAATTGAGTTTGACACCCCTGCTCTAGTCCAATGTCTATCTTTATCTGGCCTTGAAAATTATATTAACATCATTACTTATTCATCATGAATGGTGAATTAAGTAATCATTCTTTCTGACATTATCTCTGTATT
This sequence comes from Protobothrops mucrosquamatus, assembly GCF_001527695.2. NCBI lineage: Eukaryota > Metazoa > Chordata > Lepidosauria > Squamata > Viperidae > Protobothrops > Protobothrops mucrosquamatus. Next base: position 611,904 of record NW_015386492.1, on the reverse strand, counting down.
CTTATTTAAATCCACATTTTCTCTTCCCATGTTTATCTTCATAACACATTTGTTTTCTTTACAGTATTTTCACTTAAATATTTCAATCTCCATTTTTATTCCAGTTCTCATCTCTTTCAGTACTGCCATTCTTATGACATTTTATGCTTCCTTGTCTTGTTATGTTTATTGTGTACCACTTCATTTCTCCAAACTCAGTTCTTTCAGTATCTTCTTACTCATTCTCAAATTCCTTGGAAGAATATTTAGAAGCATTTAGAAACATGGACTGCAAGAAGTCTTGAAAGAAATAAAACTGACTTCTTCTTTGAAGCAAGTGGCATGACAAATGGAAGGCTGTATAAATTAATTTTCTGGCATAATCTACGTGAGCTAAGACCTTGCTGTAGTCACAATATTAGATTTGTAGGTTTGGAAGTGACATTGTAGGTCTTCTAGTCCAATCCTCTGCCCAGGGCAGTCCCAGACAAATGACCATCCAGCTGCAGGAGTCAGGCTGTTCCATTCCTTAATAGCTCTCACAGACAGGAAATTCCTCTTAATTTTAAATGAGGGTCTCTCTTTTTAAAGCTTTTACTCATTAGTCCTTGTCCTACTCTCAGAGTTAAGAAAAAAAGGGCAAGGTGAACCTTATTATTAATTTCTCTTACTCTTTCTGTTTTATCGTCTCATGTATCTGTTCACTTTCTGGAACCTAACTGTCTAGCTGACATATATTTATTTATATGTACAAATAGTCCTCACCTTACGAGCACAATGGAACCCAGAATTTCAATCTTAAGTCATTGCAATTGTAAGTCAAGGCTCTGTGTGACTGGACTCAATTTTATGACCAGTCACAAGTTGAAAACTAGAGAATTAAAACCGTATTGAAAGAATGTAGTATAAAACCATAAAGACATCTATAGCGTACTGAGGAGAAAAATTCAGTTAAATATCAAAGATCCATCCCCCACTGCCAGGATCATAAATCATTCTTCCTCTGTTTGAAAATCAGTTTTGGAGCTTTGCTAAAGAATTGCAAGGTTGGGATTAGATGAACCTCTGAGAAGGATGGCATTCCAGAGTGGCACCAAAAAAGGATCTCGCTGCTTAACGTCTCTCTCTAAGTATTGCTCTTATTTATAAAATGTTAAGCAAAATTTTATCTGTTTGAGGAATTAGAATAAAGGACAGTATTGTGTACATTTGCTTCCAGCCTCTTTTGAATTAAGAAATATATAGCAGTCTTTTCCAATTTTTATGCCATATGGTTTGGTTCCATATTTGTTGACATAGAGTTCTTATCAATTTAATTGGCTGTTCTGTAGCTTTAAAACAATTCAGTGCCATTTTGTCTGTGACTGAACTATGATTGAAGCTCTATCTGCTTTTTATGGGCAATGTTTATGATTATTTTGGGACTTCAATCAAATTGTCATGGCCACCATGTTTACTTGACACATGGACACCCAATTCCATTTAGAAAGTCTTTCAGTATAGTCTCATTGTCTTCTTTTTTACCTCACTTGCCTAAAAAAATTATTATTATCATCGGTATTTCTGTGATATCCTTGATTCTCATAAAAAGCATTTTCTTTTCATGTTATTTGTTGACATTCTTGATTGAAATATCTTTCATCAACCTATCTTGCTTAATGTCAAATATCTGCATTCAGTTGTCATCATACATTCTTCTTATTACTCAAGGCTTTTATCCTTTGTTCCTAGTTGTCAGGATTGCTTACTTTGAAATTCACTTCTACTTTTTCCTCTTAGAAGTTTAAGGAGTATTTTTTTTCACTTCAGTTTTTGCAGATATCTCTTTCTTTAAATCCTCCAGTTTCTCTTTTGTATGAGAATAAATAAATATTCTGAACGTTATTTCCATTGATCTTATATTCTGATGCTATGTTTTTCAAGTCAAATATTGCTGGCACCCTCCTGTTTAATTTTCTCATTCCTGAAACTAAACAAATGTATGTGGTGAGAGAGAAGGAACACATTTCAGAAATTCAACTTTAAAATCCACTCCAGGTCTGATGTGAACTCATGAAGATTCTTGCAACCCTTTTACACATCCGGTAGTTTTAGTGAATTAAGTAGGATTGAACCTGAAAAGGAGTTTGTTTTCCCCATTCTCTTCTGCAGGGTACCAGCTTCCATGCAAAGCACCATGTTGCTTGTTTGTTTGTTAAATAACAGCTTTTCTTGAAACAGAATTGCTCAAAAGGCAGGATGAGCCATGAATTACTGCCAGTGGAATTATGACTCCCTACAAGCTCTGGTTTGCAAAGGCAATCCTGTTTTTGCTCTAGTTTCCAATTATTGGGTGCAGAGCCAGAAAAAAGTTGAATAGCTCTCAAAATGCCATTGTTATCAAGTATTCCAGAATCTATTTTGCACTGCTACAGAACTGGTGTGGGTAGCAGTTGATGTGTTAGACTATGGAGATCCAACTTTAAATCCAACCCTAGCTATTGAAACTCACAGTGTGATTAAGGGCCAATTGTTCTCTCAATCTAATGTACCTTGCAGGATTGCTGTTAGGGAGATACCCTGAAGGGAGAACTTCAGGTAAGCAGCTTTGAGTTCAGAGGAAAGATGGAATATAAATCTAATAAATCCTTAGGAGGTGTCCTAGGGACTGGCAAACTAGAGAGATGGATGCATTATTATTCACATTCCTTTACCTACCAATTATTTGTTTTAGTTTTGCTGTTATAGTCTTTTTTTAATAATGCAAATGATAATTCTTTTAGGTGATTTATTGTTTTAGCTTTGTTGTCCACCACATATAACACATACTCACTTGTTTTGGGATTGTTTTGCATCTGGAAATTGGGTGCAACCTAGTGCATATTATGGTGTCATGTAACAGTCTAAAACATACATCTTGATTTATAAACCACTCTAACTGGGTTCATCAGACATACGGAGGCATAAAGAAACCACTCAGATTTTAAAGAAAAGAGAAGAGTCAAAAGAATCAACTTCACATAATAATAAACTTTTAATGGAGTTCTGCAAGTTTAGGTTCAAAATTTGGAAGTGTTGGGCTGCAATTCTTACCAAAAATGCAAGGTTTCTTATCACTAAACAGGTCTATTTGGAAGGCAACAAGGTAAGAGTTGTGAAGCACATATAAAACAAACAATAATCAATAGGACAGTGCTGGCGGTGATAAAATTTATTAAATCCAAGGTTCAGATTATATCACAAGATAGCAATAAAAGGAAGAAAAAAGAAGACCCCAAACTTTTTAATAGGAAGACAGACAGATAAATGCTAGGAATAAATAAATAACAAAGGATTATGGAATTATTTTCTTCTTCCATTTTATTTTAAAGATATAAATATCTTTTGTTCTCTCCCACCTATTCCATCTACATTTCAGGTAATATTTCTGATATGTAAGTAATAGCTTTACTTAGTTAGATATGCTTTGCACTTCTTAAAATGCATATTTTAAATCAGTGTAATGAGGTTTTTAAAATATTTGCATACATGTAAAGCATGCCTTAGAGGATAAGCATTGATTTTATGTACAAAGAAAGTTATGCCCTGACATCTTTAATGTAGTATTGGAGTATAATGGGCTTTTATTCATATATTTGACTTGCTTTGTTGGATTTAGGAAGAAAGTGTTTCATTTAAAATTGGTATTTTGCAGTTAGTTCCTTCAATGATACAATCTCATCTCTTAGGAGTTTGGAACGGCACCCGACAAGAAAAAAGGATGTCTATAAACAGTTACAATTTTTATATATATATTAATCTGGTGTAAATATTGAAATACATATAAAGTTCAAATACATTTATACAACTATCTTTTTTTTTAATCTACTGTATTCTACATAAATTAATCCTATATTTTATTACTTTATTACTTTGTATACTTATCTATACAAAGTCTATGTCTATAGCCAGTGATGGCGAACCTTTTAGAGACCAAGTGCCCAAAAACTGGCCCCGCCCCCGCTCCATCCCCTGCCCCGCCCCCACCCTTCCTGCCCACAAGACCACTCACCGCCTCCAGGGCCTGCCGCAGATCGCCCAGGCAGCCCAGCAGCGCTATGGCGGCCACACCCTCTGCCTGCACCCTGCAGCATCAACTGCATGATGGGGTGTGAGGGCAGAGTGTCGCTGCCTGGCTGCCATGTTCTTGGCTGTGCTGCTCCGTGTGGGCCACGCTCAGGGGCGACTCTCCTTCAGGGAGGCTGCTGGAGAGGAGGGGGTTGCGGGGGGAGGCAAGGCTGGGGCAACGGCACGTGTGCCCACAGAGAGGGCTCCGAGTGCCGCCTCTGGCACCCGTGCCATAGGTTCGCCACCACTGCTATAGGCAATCCTCTCATAAATGGCAAGTGGAATCAGATCTTCATTGAATAAATGGAGAAATACATTTATCTTCCCAGTTCTGCAATATCAGTGTTTTAGCTATGGAAATCTATTTACAATGTCTGATTGTCAAATTCCATGTACTAGTTAAATAGTTCAAAAGATTATTATCCTCTGAAAATGTTAGATTTTGTGACACAATCATACAGTATTTATATAATCTATTACTTTTTCCTGAAACTTGTTAAGCATAGGACATTTTGAAATATATATTTGAAAGATGCATTATACTTATTATACATCCAACAAATGCTATTTTTTACAATCCTTTTCTTTAGTTTATTTTACTTTCAGCATCAGCAGTGCTCACACTTGTTATGGTGGGGCTAAGCCAGTTTTGCAATTTTCACTCATAGGATGGCTTCCACATTTGATTTGGCTTCAAACTGGGATACTCACTGGTCTTCTCACACCGAAGGCTATATTCCTTAGATTCTTTGTTGATGTTTGGTGCTTTTCTCAGGCTGTCATCTAAGTGCCACACTACTAAATTGAGATGGAGTCCATAAATTTTACAACACTAGTATCTCTCATCCTTGCATGCCAGATGCGACTATTGAGAATTGTAGCTTAGCAACAATTGGCAGAATGTGTGCATGCTGCCTTCAGAAGGGATGGACTTGGAATAATAGGCCTGCCATACTTTTTGTTAAAACAATTTTTTTGTTCTTTAAAATTCAGAAGTGCTCTTTAAACTGCCTTTTCTCTATTTTAAACAGTGTATGTGTGTACACACACACACGTTTAATAGTAGCTTTCATATGCACTTTATATTTTTAATAGGAAGCCAGTTATTTAAAGAAAAGGGAAAATAATGTACAGCTACAGTACCTTTGAGGATGAGAAAAGATTAGATCAACGATCAAGAAACAAATACCGTACCCAAATCAAGAAACTACCGACTCAAGACAAAAAAGCTAACAATAAATAGTAAACAACAATCAAATAGTTCCAATTAAAGAACCACTAAGACCACTCCCACAATACTGACAAAGCAAGCCAGTAGTACAGGTAGTCCTCTTCTTACAACAGTTTGTTTAGTGATGGTTCAAAGTTATAACAGCACTAAAAAAAGTGACTTATGAACATTTTTCACGGTTATGAACGTTGCAGCATCCCCATAATAATGTGATTTACATTTTAATGCTTAACAACTGGTTCATATTATGATGGTTGCAGTACCTCAGGATCATGTGACCATCTTTTGTGACATTCTGACAAGCAAAGTCAATGGGAAAACCAGAATCACTTAGCAACCGTGCCACTAATTTAACAACTGCAGTGATTCACTTAACATATGTGGCAAGAAAAATCGTAAAATGGGACAAGACTCACTTAACAAATTTCTCTCTGGGCTCAGTTGTGGTTGTAAGTTGAGGACTACCTGTAGTATATAAAATGAGGGGGGAAAATCCCATTACCTACTAGCACTGATGATGTTACCTAGTTTGCTAATGAAACATCTACAAGAAAATGACCAAGCTTAGATATCCTGAAGGACCCTACTTAGGAAAAAAACTTCCCTGACAAGAAAATTATCTACTTTACATTATTATAGATACATTTTATTGCCATTAAATATTATAACAGTGGGGAGAGTTAACCCTTGCCTAACTATAATACCTTCCCCCTTGAAATCTACTCTCTGAAGTTTAAATTAAGGAGGGAAAATCTATGAAGACATGTTCTAAATTTAATTGCTGAGCCAGGAGTAATGTTTAGAGGAGTTCACAAGCTAAAGGAATAGGAGGGTTAATGGCATTTTTTTTAATTTCTGAATTTAATTGATAAATAGTGGGTGGATTTTCTATATGTCCTAATCATGGGGAGAATATGCCTAATATTTTTTCCCAGCTGGAAATTTCTCATCCATGGCACCTCAGTTGAAGGGAATGGGCTGAAGGTAGGGTACCCACCATTGGGGAATAGGTTTAGGACCAAAGAATAAGGAATACATACTTAATACTTATGCATCTTTCCCAGCAATACAGTCTTGTTTTTGATATGTGATGAACTGCATTGCACCATACTATACTAGTATTGTTTTGACATTTGCTTTATTTAAAGCAGAGTTTTGCAGCACAGAGTGATATGTTGCTACCAGACCTTTTGTGCTAGCCTCTAAGCCTCTGTCACCAAAATTCAGCAATAGGCTATTAAAAAATGGGAGCGTAGTTTCTTGCCATATATGTGAGGAAAAGTGAAAGAGAGAACATCAATTTTCTAAAACAATTATTGCATTAATGAAAAAATTTTAAAATAAAAAGAACAGAAGCTGAAACTCCTGCCCCCCATTCTTCTCAGGGCAATGTTATAATGTTCTTGCTCTCCAATTGCAGTTTTCATTAGAGAACACAATTCATTTCTACAAAATTTCTGCATCTCTTTCAAATAAGGATGGTGATATTTGCATTTTCTATATTTATATCTTTTTATGATGATCCTCAATATGGAATTTGGGTTTTTCCTTCCATGCTGAGCTGATGTTTTAATTAAGTTCCTTTTCCTAGCCAGAAACCACCAATTTATACCCCAGGTATCATTAGATAATAAAGTCCATATATCATTTAGAGCAAGTAATAACATTTTACACATTCATAAAATTCTGTTCAACATTTTATGTATACATTTTGTACGTGTAAATGACAAATAATATTTTACATGCTTAATATGGTGTTATATACAAGAGCCGTGGTGACACAGTGGTTAGAATGCAGTATTGCAGGCTACTCCTGCTGATGGCTGGCTTCCAGCACTTTGGCAGTTCGATTCTGAATAGCTCAAGGTTGACTCAGCCTGCTGAGGTCAGTAAAATTTAGAGAGGGCTGTAAAGCACTGTGAAGTGGTTTATAAGTCTAAGTGCTATTGTTATTGCTATTATATATGAATCAACCCCCTATTTTCAGCTTTGATGTCCATTTCCCCACCCATTTGTACATTAAATTGAGGGTTTCTTATTTTTTCTTCTCCCATGCTAAAATTGTGTGCATTTTGCTACCAACTGTATTTTTACTATAATTTGGAAAGATGCAAAAGTTTGCAATTCACTTGGGAAACATTCTTTCACATAGTCCCAATACAATAGCTTGAGGCAACAGATTAGTAATTTTGCATAATTACACCTTTCTGAGAAATATTTTTCACCATACTGTATTGACAGTTATTTATTGGGATAAGTCAAGTATTTGGGATAATTCAGTAAACCATTATTTAATTTCCATGGGCTTATATTAGTAAATTGGATCTGTATGACCTCCTGGTTCAGGAGTTGAGCCAGGATTAAAGGTCTAGAGCAGGGGTGTCAAACTCGTCGTGTCACGTGATGTGTCGTGACATATCGTGACTTTTTCCCCCTTGCCAGAGTTGGGGTGGGTGCGGCTTCCATGTGACGCATCCGACCAGCGGGCTGGCAATTTGACACCCCTGGTCTAGAGGTTCCTGCAGAATTATTTCATCAAAATGATGACGAGTAAGCAGCACATGATCTGCTCTTTTGTGCCTATATTATGTAGATCACATATAAATGTGATAGTACTTATGTTATAATATTCCTTTTGTCATTTTGTCATTTGCTTCCTCCCCCTCCCTCAAAGTATCTCTAATATATATAATAGAATGACAGAGTTGGAAGGGACCTTGGAGGTCTTCTAGTGAATCTAGTCCAACCCCCTGCTCAATATACCTGTATATGATTGACAGTTTTTTTCTGATTCCCTGGAGTCAGTTGCTGATTATTGGCAACTGCAGTTCCCTAGTCCCTGCAGTTTTGGCAGGTTCTTTCAGAAGTGGTTTGCCATTGCTGTACCTCCTTCCTAGGACTCAGAGGGAATGGCTTAAGGTCACCCATCTGACTTCCATGTCTAATCGGGACTAGAACTAATTGGGACTAGATCTAGCATTGTTCACCTCAAGCCCAGAGATGAGACAATGAGATCTAATTGATTCCAGACCTTTATTCACTTACAGAATTTTGCCAAACTATCGCTATACCAGTGGTGGCGAACCTATGACATGGGTGCCAGAGGCAGCACTCAGAGCCCTCTCTGTGGGCACGCGCACCGTCGCCCCAGTCCTAGGCCTTCAGCTGGGTTTTATAAAACCTTTTCGCTTTAGGCCTCCGCCACCGTGTACAAAAAAAAAGGTTCAATCAATCAGTCAATTTCAACTTCTCGCAGGAAAAAAAAAGATCTTGCAAAGTTGGAATTGATTGATTGAACTTTTTAGTCCCACCCAGTCTGCTGTTACCACCGCAGCCACGCCCACCCAATGGGCCACACCCACCCAATGGGCCACACCCACTCAATGGGCCACACCCACCCGGCACCCGACGATGCATAAGTGAGTTTTGGGTTGCAGTTTGGGCACTCGGTCTCTAAATGGTTCGCCATCACTGCGCTATACCTTTCTAAGCTATAGATATATCCTGAGGGATTCTAGGATGTGGTTACTCTGAGCCACTTTCTCCTTCCCCCTTCCAGCTTGGGACTGTGCAGTCTCTTGATCTGTTTCCTGGGAAAATTCTCAGTTGGCAAAATCCTCCCTTTCTGCTGTTACAGGTGCACTTTCCATCACATCCGATTTCTAGCTGGATGTCTTAATCACTACACCAAACTGGGTCTCTGAGGAAAGATTAGAGGAAGAAAATAGTTATTTGTCAGCAGATTTACAACTCTTGCAAATTACATTTTAAAAAATCCAGGGTTTAGATAGAGGAAGCAATTTGCTGGATCATATTGCTTTGAGAAATATATTTGTCAGTGGGAAGGTTTAAGATGAAACAGGAACCTAAGGGCTAGTAGAAAGAAGGCATGCCAGAAATCAATCAGTGAAGTATTCTACATGTCAATGAAAAGCTTTTCTTACTTTGTTCTTGCAGGGAGGTAAAATGAGAGATTTCAGAATAGGTCTCACCACAGCAACAGAGTTTATATGTTCAAGCCCTGTGATTAATTAACAATTTTAAGACTGCCTCTAATGATCATCTCTCATGTCTCAATAAATTCAGATAGATTTCCAATAAATATATTTGGCTGCAAATAGAGAAGAGCAACATTTTTTTATTTTATAAATGGCCCTTCTGGGCCCAGATCAAGGTTCTTGTCTGATCCAGCCATCTGTCTCTCACCAACTACCCTGGGAAACATTCATTCAAATAAACATAACCTGAAAATAGCAACTTCAGTCTCTAACAAACCATGAAGTTGTGAGTGAGGTGAACTTTGAATGAGAAGCCATATGCATGCAATTTATACAGTTTATATTGATAATGCACTGAAAGTAGAAGCCATATGCATGCAATATGCCATCCACATTGTTACTAGAACTACAGTATTGTCAGTAGAGAGGTATAAATTGTCCACAACTCAGTGGCTGAGCAGGCCTGAAACATGATCTTACAAGTAACCTTCACCTTTTGAAGGGGCAAAAAGCCTTTTCTTGGTGTCCCTTTCCTATATTAAATATTTTTCACTAGGATGTGCAGAGCTGTTTTTCATGCCTTACCAAAAAATATTATGGCCATGTTTGAGCCCTCAGGTCTGATATAAGTGATAAAAGCACTAATTGGATAATCTGGGTTCAGATAGTTTGGAGAATGAAAAGAGAAAAGAAAAGAAAAGAAAAGAAAAGAAAAAAGAAAAGAAAGAAGAGGCAAAGGGAAGAGGCAACTTCTTGTGAGGCCAGAAATGCAGGCAAGAAATAGACATTGCCAATTATTGATAAAAAGGAAAGAAAACTGTACTACCTGTAAAATGTGGGAGAGAGGCGAAAATACAATCATGAACACTTGTTGGCCTCCGTCTGAATCCATTGGGATGTGTCAGGCCCACAAGAATAGAGGGAAACAAGTGCCAGTTTTATAGTCACCTATTCATCCAAATTTGCATACTGATATGTGTCACATTAGTCCTTGAAACTTTGATGTAAATAACCTTTCTAATAAATGTAGCCCAGTTCAATTTGCTTGTAAGTATCCAGGATATAATTGGAAAGGGAAGAAGGTAGGGTATGAACTAGATGGCACCTACAGATCTTCCTCAAGTGTTTATTCCAGATTTTCAATGGCTGCCCTTCTGATACTTCAGGAGGAGCAAGGTACAGTATAAGAGGCACTTGTGGCTTTTCTCATTTCTCACTTCTTTGACTCTCTCTAAAGACAGAACATTGATCACAGACAGCCATGTTTCTAAATCTATTTATTTGTAGCCATTTATTTCAGTTTCCTGTGGCACAGTTCAAAAGAAATTATTCCAATCATTTATAAGTTTTCTTACTCTGTAACAGTCCATCACCCCATACTGAAAGGGTGTAGCTATGGCAACAGCAGAGGCAAAGATGGAGAGATAGATGACTACTTGGTGTTAATTACATCACAGGATAACTGACTACATCAATAGAGCTAATCATCCCAAACTTGCTGGATGTGCCAGGGAAAAGGGGTGGGGATGGGGACAGCATATCCTTAGCGTTACTGCCACTTGCTTTTTCTATGACCTTCTATTTCCCTTTGTGTACTTGCAAATTCCTTCTTCTTGCATAATTCTCTGACTTGGCCTATTGATTTTTACCTTTCTATCTAGAAATAGATATGTAGATAAATAGAAATGTGGGTTTTAAATAGTAACCCAAAGGCTGACTGTAGCATCCATTGTAACATGTGCCATCTTTTATCTGCTTGCTTTAATTCTTTTTTTTCCATAGTGCAAAATAACAGCATAGATACACACAGGTGCTGGAGAATCTTACTCAGCAGGTCACCCACAACCTTGGGAAAACAATATTTTTTGGGGAAAAAACTCCAGATCTTTAAAAGCAGGTACGCTAACTGGCTCTTGGGATGGGGAATGCTTCTCCAAAAGTTTGACACCCCTGTGCTGATCTGTTAAGTCCCCCGTTAAGTCATTTAAACACTTTTACCTATTGATCACCCATAGGTTATTTTCTTTGGCCAGAGATCCCAGCTTCAGGGTTACTGTAACATGAGAACCATATAGATTTGGGAGCTTATCATATACTTCATAAGGCACACAGACACAGATAAACAGTACAAATCACAATATTTAAGGCAGGCTACACTGATTAATCATAAAAAAATGGGAAGAATTTGTATGTGCTCTTCAGGATATCTACAGATGCAGATGATATCCAGACTATGACTCCAATCAGAATCCTCAGATTAAGAGAAAACAAACTCCACCTGTGTTGTTTGGCTATCTGATCTGTGCAGCAAAAAATTTAACAGATTGCAAACTCTTTGTTGCCATCTGTTGGTTACCCAGACTATTTCTGTCTAGATCTGATAGCCCTAAAAATGTGGCTCTTGAGTTTTTTATTCTCTTGAATAACATAATGTTTTTACTCTAGAACTTTGTAAGAACTAAACATATTTTTCAGGGCTAGCAGAAATCCGAACAAAACAAAATACACCCCCATCGCCACCCAAAATCTCAAAAATATTCAGAGAGAGGACATCTTAGAACAGCAGATGTCAGCTGTGATGATTCACTAGTCAAGTGTAAAAAAGGAAAAGTTTTTTAAAAATAGTGCAAGCAATTATAATTTGGAGCAAAAAAATATGTATGTATGATGTAAAGTGATAAGCACTGCCACAGAAAAGGGGCAAGGAGAGGTGACATGAAAATGTTAATCAGTTGCTTACATGCTTAAATTCAAATGAGAAGTTATGAACCCAAGTGAGAAATATACAATATATTATTGCATGTAGTCAAATCACATTCTACCTTGTTTGAACACAGGCCACAAAGGTCTTCTAAGCAGAACTGAAAGAGCATTGGTCTTGTGGATGACTCGTGGTGGGATTGGGATTGAGGGAGTGTGACCAATTGTGCTCCTGCTAGACCTCTCTATAGTAGTCAGTTCCAGTGATCATGGTAGCCTTCTGGACCTCCTGCAACAACTGAGGAATGGCAATATGACTGCTCCTTCCTGAATGAACAAGTCCATTTGGTAGAAGAGAGAGAAGAGAAGTCGAATCCTTGTTAGCCATTCCAAAGAATTTGCCTTTTTCCTTCATCCTGTTTTATATCTACATGAAACCATGAAGGAGATCATCTGTCCATTTTTGATGAGATTTCACCAATATGTTGATGATCCAGTCATACTGCTATACTCCCTGCCAAGCAGGAGATGTTAGTATAGAGGAGCTGACCTGGTATTCTCTTATGATCTGGATAGAGCAAAACGAATCCCAGTAAATAGTATAAATAGTAATCCCAGTAAAATAGACTAGTTATTTATTCTAAAAGCACCTGGAATCAACAATTGAACTTTGTTCTCAAGGATAGTGATAGTAGAGTCATGCTTTTCCAGAGGAACTGGTCCAGGAACTGGAGATTCGTTTGAATTCATGGCTCTTGCTGGAAAAAGTTGCACCATATACTGTGAAAACTGTCACTCATTACTTCACACTAGGTCATTGTGGTTTATTTGATAAATTGTGGTTAATTAAATTATGGCTCATCATAAACGTAAACAGATTAAAACATCTGCCTAATCTAAAAGTCTTCCTCTAGCAACAGCTTACTAACTTGTTTCTGAAAATTCAGGCAACTGAGAGAAAAAAATAGCTCTTCCCTCTTAGTGCTTATTTTTAGCATTATTCCCAAAATTTACTCAGAATTAAATTTTACTACTATACAGAAGTTTCAGTCAACTCTCAGGGCAAATGGTCATTAATGTATCTATGGTGTACCAATGGAGCTGTAGTGGTGCAGTGGTTAGACTGCACTACTGCAGGCTAACTCTGCTCACTGCCAGGAGTTCGATCCTGACTGGCTCAGCCTTCCGTCCTTCCAAGGTAGGTAAAATGAGGACCCAGATTGTTGGGGGCAATATGGGGAAATTGTTACGTGTGTCTCCAGATTTGGTTTCACTTTTGATGTGCCGTTACTTTGTAACTAATAAATATGTTCTTTGAGGAATTTGCAAGCCTCGGAGTTCTGCTTTATTCATCTCTGTTTGTCGGAACCTTGACACTGACTCTGTAAACTGCTTGAAGAGGCTGTAATGCACTATGAAGTGGTATATAAGTCTAAGTACTAAGTGCTATCTTGCTACAAAGACATTGAATCTAATGATCCCTACCATATCTTTATAGCATTGAGCTGAAGACATTTTTTCTCTTTTTCTCCTTCTCAATGCTAAGAAATGCACATTTTTCTCAAATAATGTGTTTCACTAAATAAAGATGATTGCTCTCAGTAGGGACAAATAGTCCCATAATATTAAGATATGCCATTTTTCTTTATTGTAAAGTAATTTATTAGTAACACTGCTATTTTTTTCCAGCCTGAGGGTAAGGTCTATGTATTTTTTTTTTCTCTTTGCCAGTCTGTAGGAATAATTCCATTCAATAATTCAAGAGGCTGTTTCTTCTATCCAGCTCCAATGGCATTCATTTCAGCCTCGCAGAGCCAGCACACCCACAAATCCCTAAAGACTAAAACCTAAAGTCAGGAGCTGCATCGCCAAGGAATAAGAATACCTAAAATGATTTTATTTTTTTATTTTTTTTAAGTTTTTATTGGGTACAAAGGAAAAAAAAAGATTAAAATCATTGAACATGGTAAATCGTCTTTGACTGACATCTCCGTCTTGTCAGTCCATACTGTACATTAATTACATATAATATATCTATATACAACTATACATTTCTGGTCTCTGTCTTAACTTTTATCTTTACTGTGACCTCCATTTTTTTCCCTTCCATCTATAAAATTTATTCCATATTCGATAAAATTCTGTATCTTCCTGATTTTTTAATCTTTTAGTTATCCTGTCTAGTTCTGCGCAATACGTAATTTTCTTTATTAGTACTTCCCCACTCGGTACTTCCATTACTTTCCACTTTTGAGCAAATAATTTCCTTGCCGCCGTAACCACGTGAATAATTAGGTATGTGTCATCTTTATTTACATTTTTCTTAGTATTCCTAATAGTAATGTCTCAGGTTTGTATTGAATGTTTTGCCTAGTCATTTCTATTGCCCATTCCCAGACCATACGCCAATACACCTGTGCTTCTCTACATGTCCACCATACATGAAAAAAAGTGCCCTTTTCTTTTTTACATTTCCAGCACAGAGGTGAGTATCCGTTACACATTTTGGCTAATCTGGGCAGAGGGAGATGCCATCTGTAAACCATCTTATACAGGTTTTCTTTATATAATGTCGCCAGTGTAATTTTGTTATTTCGTTCCCATACTTGCTGCCATTGATCCATATTTATATTATATCCTAGATCTATTGCTCATATCACCATTGTTTCTTTAACCTGCTCCTCATATAGCTTATATTCCAACAAGTATTTTTAAATATTCTTTATTTGTTTTTTCTCTGGGCCTAGCAATATTTTATCTAACCCCGTATCTTGTCCTAAAATGATTTTAAAACTGAGTACAGGTAAGCCTCGACTTACAACAGTTCATTTAGTGGCCACTCGAAGTTACAACAGCACTGAAAAAAGTGACTTATGACCGTTTTTCGTAATTACAACCATTGCAGCATCCCCCTGGTCACATGATCAAAATTCAGATCCTGAGCAACTGGCTCATATTTATGACGGTCGCAGTATCCCGGGGTCATGTGATCCCCTTTTGCGACCTTTTGACAAGCAAAATCAAGGGGGAAGCCAGATTTACTGAACAACCATGTTACCAACTTAACGTAGTGATTCATTTAACAACTGTGGCAAAAAAAGTTGCAAAATGGAGCAAAACTCCCTTAACAAATGTCTTGCTTAGCAACAGAAATTTTGGGCTCAGTTGTGGTTATAAGTTGAGGATTACTTGTATTATATTTCACTCAATTGTGTAAGCCACAGCATGAAAGGGAAGAGGACTGTTGGAAGAAAGATAATATTATTTGCAGGATCAAATCTGAATCTGAAGGTTTATTCTTCCAGGCTTGTGTTGGAGCTCATCCTCAGGGCTCCGGCATGAGCCTAAAAGCCGGAAGAAGAAACCTCTGGTCCCACTGACGGACTCAGATTTGATTTTGCAACATTATCCTGGGGTATGTATATTTGCCTTCATTCGCAACAATTTTATTTAGTTATCAAATTTATATAACTGCCCATATTACCAAAGGCAATTCTGGGTGACCACAACAATTTTAAAAAAAGGTTTGTTTTAGAAAAGGACACACATTTTTTAAAACAGTGCTAAAGGCCTATTAAGCTGAAAAGAAACCAGTCTATAAAACTCCCATAAAAGTGGTTTATGGCCTTGAAATAACAGTGCCATCTACAATACTCCATACTTGAAGAAGGTGAAAAAGTCATTTCAAGAGGTAGCTGTGAGGAAGATAGCTTGCAATAATTTGCAATAATTACCTAAGGAGACTGTTCTCTTTAGCCTTCTCCCATCCTCTTCAATGGATGTCCTTGTGACACCAGTACTTGTCAACAACCTAGGATAATACGAAATGGTTTAGTGCATAGAAGCCCTGCTTCTTCTAGAAAATTCCTTGATCAAGGACACTGTACTGTAATTACTAGCAAAATCTTTTTTAAAAGTTAGAAGTTGCTAATTGTTTCATAAAGGCATTTTCTGAAGAATATTGAACTTCTACACAATAAAATATTTTTATTGGCAGTATTCTGCCCATTTTTGGAGGGAGACGGGAGGAGATTTTGAATTGCAGCTTTCTCTTGTTAACCTAAGTTTCCTAGCTTGGTTGCCTTGGTTATACTATGCCAAAAGGCAACAAGACATTGTTTACTTAATAGCATTTCTCCAGTAAATAGGCAAACTTGGAGGGATCAGTAGTGATGTGCTGGAAGGCAGAAACATATAGTATCAGCCTAGTTAATCCGATACCCTTAGGTGCAGTGGTGAATGGTATCTTGGTAAAAGTCCATTGACATCTACATACCTGATCCATATGCATGGGAGTGCATTGATCTAGATGTTGCATTATGACCTCCTCTATGAGCCTTGAAAGTAGGGATCTCATGGGTTTGCCTTTGTTTTGTTGACAAGTTTGTCAGATTGAAAGTATGTGGTTAGGTAGAGGTTGATAAGATCCATGATTGTGTTTCACTCTTAAGTATATTTGGCTAGCACTCCCATGCATACAACCCAAAATATGAATCAGGTATGTAGATGACACCTTCACCTTAATAAAAAAAGATCAACCAGAGAAAACACACAACACTATCAACATCTTCAAAGGAATTCAATTCACAAAGGAAGAAGAAAATAACAATTTGCTACCCTTCCTGGACATCCTCATCAACAGAAACAGTGATGGCAAACTAGAAATACATGTGTATCAAAAAATCACCCACATTAACCAAGTATTCCACTACCAAAGCAACAACCCAACTTCCCACCAAAGAAACTGTATAACAGTGGTTCTCAACCTTTTTAATGCCGCGACCCCCAACCGGTCGTAAGTCGAGGACTAAACCGGTCATAAGTCGAGGACTAAACCGGTCGTATTTCGAGGACTACCCAACCGGTCGTAAGTCGAGGACTTTCCCTGCCCGGGAGTGCCGCGCATGCGTGGTTCCGCCTCCTGCGCCGGCCGAGGCGTAGCTGGCAAGCGGCAGAGACGGAGCAGGCCGACCACCAGCTGGCCCAGCTCAAGGGAGGTAAGGCACCCGCCGGAAAAGGGGAAAAAAATGGCGGACAGCCTTGCTTGGCGACCCCTGTGAAATGGTTGATCGACCCCAAATGGGGTCACGACCCATAGGTTGAGAACCACTGCTGTATAAGCACACTATTCAAATGAGCACAAACACACTGCAGCAACCCAGAATATCAGAAAAAGGAAACAGATCATCTATTCAAAATTTTCCAGCAAAACAGATATCCATGCAACTTCACCAAAAAGTGCCTGACCACTCAATCCAATGTAGCACAATCAACACAAGCCATAAAAAAGCTAACACTGTCATACATCAAAAACATCTCAGAAACCAACAAACGAACAAACAAGACCTGGTTTTGCCAGTGGGCCTGGGGAACCCAGAGTGGGAGGGAGCCCATTGAGTGGCTTATTTGATTAACTGTTGTTGCCTGGGAGAGTGGGAAGTGTTATTGCTTTTTTTGGTTTATATTAGATTTTTATCTTTGTAAGCTGTCCTGAGTCAATGAGGGTGAGTTAGCCGGCCATATAAATTTTCATAAATAAATTGTCCAGCAGTCCTTGAAGAAAAAATAGGAGCCATCTCCAGCATACAATTTAAGCACTGTAACAGCCACTACGTGGGACAGACAGACAGAAGACTAGCAGAGCCCTCCATGAACACCAAGAAGTTGTCAGAAGACATGATGAAAACTCCTTAATTTCACAACACATGGACAGACTTAACCATAGTTTCAACTGAGAAGCTGTGACTATCCTAGACCAAAACAAGTCCTAAAATGCTAGCGAATTCCTGGAAGCCTGGCACTCTGACAAATTGCCCATCAATAGGCACATAGACATAAACAACGCCTACAGATTCAAAGAAGCCCAAGTGTCCAAATGGGAGAGTGTGAAAAATTATGCAGGTGAAAGGAAAAAGCACTGCCTGATAGTATTTCTAACAATTATTTCAAATTTCTTCCATGTGCATGTAAATATTATACCTACAATATTATAAATACAGCATAATAGGAGGATATTATATCTTCATTAATGCTATCAGTATTTTGATGCAATACCATAGCCTCCTACAGCCCAGCTAAGTGGCCAACTGCAAGAAGCAACATTACAACTGTGTGGTTGGAAGACCAACCAGAAAAACTGGACTAAACTAGGTAGTTAAAAATAGTATCCCAAGGAAAGAAGGAAGGAATAAACCAAACATGTCTGGAACCGTGTAGCTATTAGGACTGAAAGTCAAGTCTGTTGTGTCTTCCAAAGTTTTGACATCTCTTAATAAAGTCATGTGTTACTTGTTGATAGCCTTAAACAAGGATACAGTGAAAAAAAATACATTCACCATTTAAATTCCCTTTTTGTCCCCCATTAGTAGGTAGAAGAGAAAGTTAAAAACTGGCAGGATAAGATGTGATGATTAAAACTTTTTATATTGCAATCCCATTGTTCCTTCCCTAAGAGTGACAAATGGAAGGCAATATTATCTAGATCCTTTCCTAAACATATGTGATGAGGAAAAGCAATTGCACCTTAAAAATCCCATCCAGAAGCCCTCTAGGACTGGGTTTCAGAAAATTTATCTAATCTAAGAAAAGTTATCTAATCTAACATCATATGTTTACTTTTAGCCTTTCTTAAACTGATGTCACCAGAAGTCAGACATTTTGGCCCCTTTTCAGTATCTGGTGGTTTGATGGAAAACCCATTTTGCTCTTTAAAATACTGGAAATTTAAGGAAAGCAAGCCAATTGATTGGTGTGTGTGTGTGTGTGTGTGTGTGTGATGTTACAGGGTAAAATGTATTTATTATTTTTCTTTATTACACAAATTTATATGGAGGGCCAGCTCACATAGGGTGACTCCGGGCAGCATGGTGCCTTCAGTATCCACAAAAGTTAATGCATTGCCAAATGCCTTCAAATACTGGCCCTGTCCACTTGGGAGTCACAAGAGGGTGAGAATGGGCTGTGGGTGGCCCACCTTCGCTTCAGGAGACTGGTGCAAAGCTACCTTATTCTGAAGAATGTTTCCTGGTGACAAATTTGCTCTTGTTGATTAAACTATGTTTTTGCCCCTGTGGTAGATTGAATTTCTTCTTGTTACTATACTGCTTAATTTTATTATTTGCATTTTAGTTTGTGATATGGTTCTTTAGAGAAACTTTGGCTTGAAAAATAGCCTATACGTTTTAATATACCAGTTAATAAATCATTTACTTTGAAAACATGCAGGGAAAGAGCAGTAATCCGTCATTAGGGATCAACTAAAGAAAGGATTCCTTTTAAAAATTATTATTCTTAATAATAGCAACAATAGCTGCCCTAGCCTTCATCTTCTGCACCATCAATCAACCCCTGGGTGTTACAAAATATCACTCTTCTGCATTTCAGAAAGTTTGGCAATTTAACCTTCAAAAAACCCACACAGGGAAAGAAGCAGAAACTAATTGCTTTGTCACCCTGACAAATGATTAAATCGCAACTTCTCCTACAAAACAAATTCTCATAAACCCAATTCAGGCACCAGCCTGGAAGCAAAAAAGAGTAAAATTACAAAAAAACCCACAACTCAATCAAGTTGCTGATTTTCAGGCTAGAAACAGTTGCCATATCCAGTGTTTCACTCGTCCATAGTTTCTTGTTTTTTGTAGATCTCACTTTGTGCTTGAGCAGTGTCTATGTCTTTCAACCAAAACAACATAGAATCTGGCAGCAGCTGGACTAAATGACTGATTGCACCAGAGACATAACAGATCCAAAGGCAGCCATTAGATGTATATATTACTACCAACAATTGCTGGGACCACATGGTTAGAGAGAGAAGTATGCAAGTAGGTGGAATAAGTTTAGTCTCCTTTAATTAAAAATGAATGATTCACAAATGTACTACCCTTATATGTGGAGGTTCAATATAAAGTATCATGGCTAATAGTCTTTGATAGCCCTCATGGCCAGAGGCAGACCAGAGGTGGACAGATGGGTTTCCCGTCCTCTCCCTGTTTCAGAAATCCATGAGATTATGGTTATCCATGAGATTTTGATTGTGAAATACACATTTACCAATTTTCATTCCTCTCAGTTGCCATTCCATATTTGACATCTGGGTCTAGGTTCCTAAAATATATATATTGGGAAAAAAGCAGTTTGCTAGCCATGATTAAAAAGAGAAGACATTGAGACTTCCGGTTTGCCACTGTGGCCACCGCAGCTGCTGGAAGGGGAGCTCCGTCTTCCGCATTCGGTTTCGCTCCATTGGGGGACCCTGGAAGGGGTCAAAAGTCACCCTGTAGGGGCGATGAGCCAGGAGGGGATCCCTATTTGATCGTGGGAGGGTGGCAGCCCTTCCGCTCGATCCAGGGCAGCCCTCCAAACCAGCAGAGGAAAGACCAGTCATAGTAATATGGCCCGTCACTAGGCTGCAGACAGCCGAAGTCAAACTTACCACCAAGCACTTCGAAAGCAACATGGATGAAACTGGGTGAGATCTGAACTTCTCTTTACCCTAAATACTTTCTCTTCCTGTAAAAGCTGCCTGAAGTATCTTTCCCCCTGTGAGGGGAGAAGGAAGGGAATTTCTATCCCACTCTCTAAGAATAGCGGTGACTGACTACCCAGGGGAATTAAAGCACTAAAAGAACAACTTTAATCTAATTGGATTTATATGTTCCTGAAACTTGGGGACCAAAAATTTTCCTATTTTTATTGAAGACTTTTGCTTTTATCTACAAAAAAGAAATAAAATTGGAAAAAGGATTATAAAAATTTTGGACTTAAAAAACCTTAAATGGCATCGGTGACATCTTGTGGCGAACTTTGGTATTACAACTTGTTATTTCCTAAAAGAGACTTGGCTCGAAGCCCAGACCTTAAATAAGACTCTTCTGACCTTGGCACCACCTGTGAGAAACTCAGTTGTAAGAGAACAGTTGGGCAGCATAACTGGCCTACTTGAACTGTGAATGTGAACCTTTACTGATTTTCAGAGTTATATGTGCGGAATTGCTTTCCTATCTCTTTATTTGAGGAATATTGGTTACTATATGAGATGATGAAATACCTTGGACTATAAAATCTTGCTTGACAAACGATTTCTACTATGAAGACTATTTATAAACACGTGAAAGAGATGGATGAAGACCAGGAAAAGATCCTTTCCATATTGAAAGCAATACATGAAACCATTCTTTCAGCTTGTGATAAAATAAGACTTAACATAAAAGATCAAGATGCCAGCTTAGATACACAAACCCAAACTTTAACTACAACCAAAGAACTAACAATGCAGAAGATAACAGAAGAAGTGGAACAATCAATATTAAGACAGAGGATTCAATTGACCAACAAATACAGTTAATGGAAAATCCAGAAAAGTGAGTGACAACACTGAAAATGGAAAAGACTTTCTATATAAATCAGAAGAAATTTGAGAAACAAGAAAAACAGATTGAATGGAAGATAAACATATCAGGGCAATCATGGGGAAATGGAATAATACGGAGACAACTTAATGAATACAAATGGGATAGTCCTTCCAAACAAATGGCAA
This sequence comes from Protobothrops mucrosquamatus, assembly GCF_001527695.2. Taxonomy (NCBI): domain Eukaryota; kingdom Metazoa; phylum Chordata; class Lepidosauria; order Squamata; family Viperidae; genus Protobothrops; species Protobothrops mucrosquamatus. Next base: position 590,372 of record NW_015386492.1, on the reverse strand, counting down.
TTAAATGGTCTCATTTATTTCAAATAACATATATAATAATAGAGGAAGATCTATTTGATGATCTAAAAGCACTGATATGGAAGTCTAGTTGACAAAGGAAGAAACCAGAATAAGGCTGAAGAAAATCGGGGTTTTGATTTATTAGAGGGGATTTCATATTATTAATTAGAGGGTTAAAGGGAGAAGTTGAGATAAGGGGAATTCTGGGCATTAGATTTAAAATATTTGGAAATTAGTTGAAAATAAGGATTTTATCTGTTTAATATTTAAAAATTAGACCTAAAAGAAAAAAATAATTATTATGAATATGTTTGATTTATTGATTAATCCAGGTAATATATATAATGGTTTTGATTTATTAAAGGTGGTATTATTAAGTAGATGATTTAATATGGTGGGCAATAGATAACTTTTAGGAAATAGAACAAGATTATATTCAAATAGATAAAATGTGTATTTTGGATATTAGATTCTGTTATGAATTGAGGTAAGGGAAATCTTGGTTACCTAAAGCCTGAAAATTATAAATATCAAAGGTAAAATTGGAATATTGATGAGAAACTAAAAATTGGGTAAAAATTAATAACAGGATATGGATTGTTTATGAAGATTGAATGTAATTAAGATATGTATAAGCTAAAAATTTGTTGATAAATGTAATAATGATGTTTTTATTGAGTTGATAGAATTAGAAATGTATTAGCTTGAATACGAGACAGTAAATGTTAAGGGAAAAACAGAAGAAATATCTGATGTTGTAACCTGAGATTTGCACTAAAGATTTTGTTATTGAACTATTGATTAACCCAGTCACCACGTTGCTTTTTAAATACTTAAATGTAAAATTGGAAAATTAATAAAATATTATTAAAAAAAGCGAAGACATTCTATGCAAGTACAGTTTCATATCTTAAGCTCACTTAAACCATAAATGCATCTTGACTGCAGGAAATAAATATGAGTTTGCTTCTACAGCAGTATATCATTCTATGACTGCAAAATATATCCATTGCTAAAACTCTTGTTCCCATAATCTTTAACTGAGCGAAATGGTGTATCATAGGGCAACAATTTTTGAACCAATGTCCTCAAATAACTTGCAGAATGGATTCAAAATCTGGGACCCATGACTCTCATGGAATTGAAATTTGAGAAATTTTATAAAACATTTTATGACATAACACAAACTGTAATAAAATGTTTTCTGTGGTCAACTTCAGTTATTTGACTGTGTTATACAGTTCAGCATAGGTTACTTTCAGAGCAGAAACATCTCTGAGTATCTCCCTGAATTGTTAAGAACTTTTCAGGTACATTAGAAGTTTTGCCATAGTGCTTGTGGACTTCCATATTCTCATCCCATCCTGGCTAACGATGCTGGGCCAGCTTCACTGGTTCATCATTTGATGCTTTCTGAGCATGAAGCCCTGATTCAGAAGACCATCTTTGGCTGCAGCTCTTGCCATGCATGACTTGTGCCAAAGTAGCTTGGAGGATGCTCTTCAATTACCAGCAGACAGTCTGTGCCTGGAATATAGAGAGGCCTATCTCTTCTTTGCAAAGTGTTTTGTTGCTCATCGGCAGCTGGATCTCAGTGAGCTCACTGAGCTATCATCATGAGTAGGATTAAATATTTATTTAATTTATTTTATTCTTGTAAGGATATAATTGAAAATTTAGAATGTTACAAATGTTGAATGCTACCTTCAGTTTCTAGAAGGATACGGTATAAATGCAGTCTTCTTGAACTCACATTCTATACCATAGTTGTTTTCCTGGATATAATATGACTATGGTTTATCACAATCTTTGTTTGAGATGTATTTCAACTTTAAAATCTAACGTGCAGGGTTGGGATTTCCTGGTTGTTTGTTTCTAACAACCTTCCTGTCCAAGTATTAATCAGACCAGTCCTTGATATTAATAATAATAATAATAATAATAATAATAATAATAATAATAATAATAATAATTGCTGACTATCTGTTTTCATTAAGTTCTGTAACAGAAATATTTTAGCATTCCAAATACTAATGGGAGCTGATTCAGTTTAGAAGGAAAATGGGTTAGGAAAATAAATAATTATTCCCATAAATGGAAGTGATCTTCTTTGGAGCTTCAACTAGCCATATTGTAACGATTTGCAAAATGTTCTGTTCAATTCCATCCATTTTTCTGTTGTGAGACTAGGCCAAAGCCATCATACCTAAAAGTGGCAAAGGCATGAAAGCAGGGTGGACAAAAGTCAGGAAAATCTCCCTCAGGGAAAGGAAACAATTAGTTAAGGGAACAAAAGGGAGCACATGGCTAGCCCCTCCCCAAGTCTCACCAACAAAAGAGCTGGCCCTGCATGGGAAGCCTCCCCCCCCCCCCCCCGGGGATAAAAAGAGGTCCTGAAGCTTGCCTTGTTTTGAGTTGTTTTTGGATTCCAGACTTGGCAGCTTATGTCCCTCTGGCTAGTGCCTGGCAGCCTAGTAATGGATGCTGGGTAAGTGTGTGTGCGTAAGAGCAAAAATATATTAGTAAAATTTTGCTGTTTTTTTTAAATTCACTGGGTCTTTGTGTATTTTAAAGAACCGTTTGTGCCTCAGTGTTCAGTTGATTTGGGATTGAGTGTGATAATTTTCCAGGCCTATGAGTGTGTGTGAGAGTGACCATAAGCTGAACCTGAGAGCACACTTCTATAACACTGTCCCTCTTGCAATTTAATTAGCATTCAGTTGCACTGATTGCTTTGTTTCTCTCCATAGAGAGAAAGGATGATTTATAAATATATCACTGAGTTTGGAGGAGGGGGGGGGGTGTTCTAAAAATATAAGTTTCTTTTTTGCTTACTAATATCTCCTATTTAAGAATGGATTGGGTTGGATATTGTCACATAATTAACAACAGTTTGAGTAGAAAGTAAATAATGACATTCCTGCACAAATCAAATCTGAATTATCAGTGATTATAGCTTTACGGAGAAATGCCATACACTAAATCTGGGATCTTCTGCATGCAGGGCCTGTGCTCAACCCCTAAATTGTCCTGTCTCTCATTTGTCTTATAATTCCTTCCCTGGGGACTGTCCTTGATTTCTCCCATTTTTGATAGTTATACAAGAATGTCCTGGGGAATTGCTATTTACAGTAAAAACATCTAACTGGAGTAGATCAGACCAGTGATTTGACTTGCTAGAAAAATGATTTGTATATTTCAGATATTTTAGTAATTAAGGCATGTTTGGCTGGCTCAGGAATTCTGGTAGTTGAAGTCCAATGAGTCATAAAAGAGCCAAGGTTGCCTACCCCTGGACTAGATAAGCTATTGTGAGTACTGTAACAGTCCTCTAAAGTTGTGTGATAATATATGTATTTGTTCTAAAAGATGAGTACAGCTGCCTTTCTGGAACACATTTGTACTGTATGCTTAGTTTCCTGGGCCAGGAAAACGAGTACTTAAAAGCTCAGGAATTTCCCAAGTGTCAATCTCCTTTGCCCATCCATCACCTTCGATACTTTCGCTATCCTTGCCTAGCATCCCTCTTTTGATTCCCACTAGGGGGCGCATCCTGCCATTTTTCTCACATTTCAAAGCTTCGCTTCCCACAATGCACTGAGCATTGGTTATTATACAGTAGTCCTTGTTTGCACTCTGGAAGTGGGAACAATGCTGCAGGAGCCTGCGGGCAGCGACTCGGTTCGTCCGGCCAACCTTTTCTCTCTGTCGGGCAGCGCCGCGTAAAGTTGCTACTCTTCCCCCGCAGTCCCTGTAAACGCTTAGGTAAGAGCGGAGGAGATTTTGCTTCGGTTATTTATGCTTGCTTGTTCTGGACAGAGCGGAACGGGCAGTTGGCACAGGCGGCGACTGCTAGATATGGCTTCTGCTGCTCGTGCTGGCTGGGGAGCTTTGGAAAGCCGGAGGGGGGTTTTCTGATCCGAATCAGTCGCGAGCCTTTATTGGGCAGAGTCTGGATTTTGCACGGTGGAGTTTCTCCCCTCCGGAAAGGGGAATATGCTTCACATACTTCCGAGGCTAGGAAGGAAGAAAGAAGCTGCGGTGTCAGGCGTTGCGAGGGCGGAGGAGGATCCGCGCGACTGTTAGGATTGCTAGAGTTGAGCGTCTTCTTTTCCAGAGTCTCCCGACTTCGGCGGAGTGCCGAGAGAGAAAGGAGAGTAAGGGGTAGGCATCGGGCGGCGGCTGGAAGCGGCGATCATAGATGTGGAAGGATGTGGCCGGATGCTTGCCCCCTTACAGTGCATATGTTCCGTCCGTGTGGTTTTCTCTGGGAGCGTCTCTCGTACAAACTGTACTCTTGATATTTTTTGTCTAATGCAAAAACACATAAAATGCTGTCTGAAAGGAACTAGTGTGGCATAAGCCCTGAACTTCCCCTGTCCTCCCCCCTCCCCTTGACTGCTTCACCCATTGCAAAAACCTTTGTGCATGAGATTTAAGATTAAGATTCTGTTGCCTCGTAAGGGGCTGCTTCGTATCTAGTTCGTGGATTCAGGCAGCCTAATCCTGAAGTGCCAGTCTCTCTCTTCCCCTTGGCGAATGTGCATGAAGAGTGAGTGCTCCTGGTTTTCTGTTCAGGATTTGAACGGCTTTTAAAGTTTTCTCCAAGCACAGGCAAAGGAAAGATTAGTTCATTGATCATTCATGAGATCGCTGCTTGAACTTGCTTAAGGTATGACTACTGAGTCAATCTCTACTCCTGGTGAATCCATGAATATGTGTATGTAGTTTAATTAGACTCACCATTGTGTTATTTCTTTACTCAGGAGTTAGGTTATTTATTACATTTATATTTATTTATATAAATTAAAATTTTATATCATTATCTATTATATCATTATCTAGTGCTCTGGGTTCAACTTGAAGCAGTAGTGATTCTTTTTCACTTATTTTTTTTCCCTCCAACCAAGTGGACTTTCAGGAAAAAAATCAAAGTGAGAAAAATCAAACCTGGCACTTTCTGCTTTTTAAAGAATTATTGTTGTTGTTGTTATAGAATTATTACATGCATACCAGCTACCAAGGAGGACTAGAAATCATTTCAGAATTACAGAAAACTAACTCAGAAGTATCAGCCTAAATGATTGTGATACATATTATATTTAAAGAAATATAAAGAAAATGCTATTTATCTTTAAAATCTCTGGATTTATTTCTGCATTGTCCTTCTGCAGTAGGAGATGTGAGGAAGGGATTCTGTTAACTAACATTGTGGTAATATTCACAATTGAGCTGGAGTTTTATGTATATGCTTCTGAAAGTGTATAATAGAAAGTAACATAAATATATCAAATTTGTTTTGTGTTACTTTTCTGAGGACCTTAAACCATGATGTTATCTTATTTGCTCCCTCAAACTACTCAGTGGCTGGGTTTGTAGAATACCCTTGGTTGCTGAATCAATCCATTCATGGGGTTTTAAAAACCTTTGCATTACAAACCAATCAAATGGAATGCATTCATATAGTATGTTAAAGCTCTGGTGGAAAACTCACCCCAATCAACATTTGGAGAGGATTCAACAGTTGTCTTATTTTTCTACAGCCATAAGGTTACAGGGAGTGATTAATCTTTTGCACCTAGACATCAGCAAAGCCCAAAATGACATACTGTAGATATTGATCAAAAGTACATTAAGCATGTGCAAACACCAGTAGAAGACTCCACCTACAGAAAGAATGATTTTCCATATGATAAGGGTACAAGATAAGAGAAAGGAAGACACAAGTATCATTCAAAGTGTAAAGACCCTACAGGCACTCTTTTGCAATAGAACATAGCAGTTTTGAAATAGGGGAAGTGCCAAGGCTGTGATTGTTACACATTCAAGCTGAGCCTGTCTGTCACTATGGACAAAGGAAGAGAGATATAAAGAAGTAACATCACACATCCCTTCCTCAACAGCCTTTGCTAAAGGCAAACATTCCATGGGTATTTAAATAATTGACAACACATTGGCATCATTATAAAATTCCATACTTAACAGAACTACCAAAGCATATGACTAAAGGCATTTAAGCAATAATACCTGTATAGAAAAACAATTGTAGAGAAGTATGATTTTAAACAATTTAAAGCAAAGTTCTTCTGTTCTTTGCAAATCTCCTCCAAATCTACCCCAACCAAGCTGCCTCCTAGAATTATGGGTGCTTTGCTACTGGAGGTTTTAAATGCAAGTTGAGCAGCTCTTTCTCTGAGATGGCCTGAAGATTTCTGCCCTGAAAGACCATAGTTTACCCCCCTCCGAAATCAATGCACATCATTTTTTATATCAGCATTGCCAAAAAATGGTTTGATGAGTCATACTGGGCCACAATTCAGCATCATTAGCTGAATTTATTTAGCAAACCATGATGGGGCAATGCATTAACTCAACCAAACCTTTATGTGTTTTTGGACTAAGGCTTGTTCTGCCATGGAGGTTCCTAGATTATTTGGAAGTCTGCACACAAAGAAATATTTCATTGCTTGTGTAGCTAAGTAATATTTACCACATTTCTTTTGAAAAAGAACTAGAACAGATAGACTGGAAGAGTAGATTGAGCCAGGAAACAGGCCAAAGTTAAAACAAACACACTCTTGCTTCATATTTTCTTATGATGTGCCAGAGCTCCTGTGTCTTGTACAAACAGCAAACATTCCAAACAATTCTTGGATTCCAAGATGTATTTATTTTTTTGTCAGACACAATTTTGGCTGGTTGTGCCTTACTTTTACTATTTGGCTATATTTGTACTCCTCCCTGCTGCCATTTTCCTTTTTCATCTTCTGAGTGGTTACTTCTGGGATCTTTATTCCCTGGATAGATTCCACTGGTTCTGCTCTATTTCTGCTTTATCCATGTTCTGTATTCCTGAAACAATTATATTTATTGTATTTTCCACAGCATGCATTAGGCTTTCTGCTCTCTTTACTTTTTAAAATCTTGCCACTCATCTCATCTCATCTCATCTCCATCATATTTGGAAAGATGTTTAAGAATTTGCTTTTTCTCCAATCAGAAAAGGTTGATCTGTGTAGGTCATATCAGTATGCTCCCCCCCCCCATAGCTATCTCATCAATTTAAAGCCCTCCAGCTGTGTGAAGTTACATCTCCTGGTATTTACAAACAGCACTTGTATTGATAAAGATGTCTGAGTGATGAGAATTGTTATCCAGTAAAGAAAAAGTTGATTTGTTGGGACTAGCAGTGGTTTCTCAGGAGTTCAAACAACAATCTCTTTCCCGAGATGACAGAGACTGAGTTTGACTTTCTGTATGCAAAGCCTCTCCCCTGCTACTAATCTACAGTCTTACAATCTCTTCCACTGGTCTCCTGATTTTGCTTCCATAACAAAGAACAAAAGCAGTATGTATGGGTTTCCAGACAATCTCTTTCCAAATACTGATTTAGAGTACTACTTGGTCTTCTGAAGAACATCTTTTCAGTATATATTTTTTATTTCTATTACCATATTGAGAATAATTTATTATTCTCAATATGGTAATAGAAATAAAAAATATATAGTCTTCCTCCCCACTGAAAAAAAAATGGATCATTCTTCTCACTAATCCATGATGTCATCTTTTTGAGAGAATATTCCTTCTTTCATTACATATAGGCTGCGCTAAACAGAAAACTTTTCATGATTTTCTGGAATGTTGATAGGGGTAAAGCCAGGATAGGTTTTCTAGAAAAGAAGAGCTATTACTGAGATGGGGTCTTGGAGTCCTTGATGTTGACATCCTCACCATAGGAATATGCAGCAAAATAAGTTGAGCTTGTTATTAATTGGGCTATTCCATTCTGGATCAGTTGAATCTTGTGGATGATCTTCAAAGGTAGCCCCATGCAGAGTGAGTTGCAGTAGTCCAAATGTAAGATGACAAGGGCATGTGTTGCAACTGGTGCCCCGATCTGGCACAGAAGCCTTCCAAGCTGATCAGCAGAGTTATGAAATTTGTGCTGTTAGAAAAAGACTGCTGTTCTAAGCTATTCTTAGCAATGGAACTCATTCGAATTGATTCTTTTGTTTTAAATGTTAAAGCTCTAATTCTTCAAGGACTTTGATTCTTAAGTATTTTGGTAAAATAAATAAGTTGTTAAACACTACATATTTTTAAAAGTATCTTTGAATTCTCATGAATGGACTAAAATGCTGTTATGGGCTAATCAGAACCGACATCTCTTACCTGGATCAACATAATTATAGAGTTGGTGAATAGTATTTCAGAGGTAAGTCCTTAAGTCTCATTGAGAAAGTCAATCTATGTTTGGGCATTCAGTCATGTAAGGCTCTAAATCAGTGTTTCTCAACCTTGACAATTTTAAGGCATGTGGACTTCAACTCCCAGAATTCCACAGCCAGCAATGCTGGCTGTGGAATTCTGGGAGTTGAAGTCCACATGCCTTAAAATTGTCAAGGTTGAGAAACACTGCTCTAAATGCAATCTGAAGTGGTACAGCACAAAGAAAACTGGGTTAGTATGTACTAACTAGGCTATACTGTTGACACAAAATTCATTGGTGTGACTGACATGAGGCAGGCTATTGAATTCAATTGCTCTTATGGAGTGGCTTATTTTTAGAGCACAGATAACTTGGAGCTTTTATTTATTATTTATAGTACATTTACACTGTTTTTCATCTAAAAAGGCTCCCCGGACCACTTTCATAGGATCAATGAAAGAGGTCAGTCCCTATCCACAAACTAGCAGTCTAAAAACTGTAACCCAAGGGAAAATGAATGAAGGGGAAGAAAGCAACATTTGGCACAAATTCACAACTTTAACTAATTTAACTTTAGTCTATTTACATTGCAAAGGAATGAAATGGAGAAACATCAAGATTGTCTCATAAACATTCAGTGTGTGTGTCACTTTTTGCCTGTTTAAATGGGGAGGGGCACTCAAAAACAACCCTAGTTAAAACTTTTGAACTTGATCTGATTGTTAAGAACATTCACCCAAACAATCATCCAAGAATTAATCAATTGAATTTAAAATCTAGCAACTTACTTTCAGCCTAAGTAAGAGAAAAGGGTCTGTGAAACTAGAAAGTGGAAGCATTTTATGGAATTAACAGACATGTTTTCCGAGTCCTATAAATACAAATGCCCATTGTTGCTGTATGTGTAGGATGGACTTTAGTAGAACCATCTCTATTAGAAAGCAATCTCCATATCTATGAGTGTTTGGTTGTAAATGGGGAAAAATTCTGGGATAGGTTAGAAATAAGTATTATAAATACAGTATTTATAGGGTGAGGCTTCTCAATACCCTCTGTGTTATTTGTAATAACATGGTTGGCATTAGTAGCATCTTTCCAACTTTCTCCCATGGCAGTGTCCCATTTTCTATAGCTCTGCTTTTTTATAATAGTTAAAACATTGCCTATCTTTCTTATCTATCCCTTCTTTCCAGATGTAAATTGCAGTGGAAGTTGATATTTCAGGTTAATACAGAAATAAATTAATAAAAAAAATAACAAATGTTTAGATACTTGAGTGTTCTGTTCCATTCCTGGCATTTGGTTCAGATAATAAAAAATGGATTTTGGTTAAACACTAGGAAGAACAACCCAATGGTATAATCTTATAGTAAGTAAAAGAGTGTAGTGGTTAAGGCACTACGGTGTCTTAACTGGAAGACTGTGGGTTCTAGTCCTGCTTTAGGCATGAAGCCAACTGGGTTATTTGGGCTACTCACTCTCAGCCTTGAAAATGTTGTCAAGAAAACTGCAAGAACTAATCCAAGCAGTCACCAGAAGTCAACATTGATTCAGAGGCAGTAAAAAAGCAAGTATAGTTGCCTCTAAAGATTGTGGTTTCTCTTTTTCACAGATATGTAAGCAGAAACTGGATAACCATCCATCGGAACAGCTTGTAAAGAGATTTCCTGTTTTGAATTGGATGATAGATTTAGTCCTTGGGTTTTCAGAATTTTGAAAGTTTAACTGATGCCCCCAAACCAACAATAGCATCTGATGTGCTGTTTGACTAACCGGGTTCCAAAGACCATCCAAATTTATGGTAAATACTGTAAAACATTACAATAATTTATTTATTTATTTATTTATTTATTACATTTATATAGCCGTCTCATGTCCATAATTCTGGATGGTGTACAAAGTTAAATACACAAAGAACAGTACAACAGGTAATTAAAAAAATAGTAAAATCATAAAACATAAGGGAGACCAATTTAGTTTCCCTAACAATATAGCCACTTTATAAACCCCGTATCTGTCAGAGAAAGACTGAGACACAAGAGGCCAAGGTCTGACACCCCCCACCCACCCTCCGCTTGCTCTTGACTCCTATCTAGTCTGGCCTAGGTGTAAACTGCCAGTCTGGGAAGATTCCTGTGAAATAGAGATAAGCAATAAAGTAGCTAATTTAATTGTTCACATGTGGATCTGGTTGTTCGCACTTTACAATACCCACATTACTGTATTCCCAGACCCTTCCAGAAGGCCAATACTATAAGAGTCATGGCCAATTTGACGTCAGGATTGATGTTTCCAAAAAGTGGGTACCATGGCAGGAAAAGCTCTTCTCCTGGGTCATATAAGATTATTCCTTCATGGAGGGACCCACACCATGTCCTTCCTGCTGGACTTAGTGGCAGTGGTGACTGAGGAGAGGCAGTCCCTCAAATAACCTAGCCCCATGCAATGTAGGGCTTTATAAGTCATTATTAGCACTTTGAACTGCATTTGGAAGTATCTGGCAGTGGTGATACACGTGGTGATCTAGGTGCGCACATAACTGCCCACACCAGCTGAAGCCATCAGATGCTCTTCAATGACAAGTTAATGTAGAGCTCATTATAGTAAAGTAATTCCTATGTAAAGTGACCAGTAGGTGAATAAGTGAAGGGGCTCCTAGTACAGGAATGGACGCAACTGGTATGTAACTTAAAGTTGTTCAAATGTCCTCCTAGTCATGATTATCACCTGCACATGAAACCAGAAGGATGTCCCAATTGGGCATCAGATCTTTCTGGAGCAGTGCCCCCTCTCCGGAATTAAACATGATAAATTCCCAGAACCTAGTAGTCCTAAAACTCAAAGCCACTCCATGTATACCATTAATTAATCATCTACCCACCCGCTTGAGTTACTTTTGTTCAGATTGTTAGAAGAAATAGGAAGATGCCATGAATATCTTCACATATTTAACATATTTTCACCTTTTATGAAGTAATTATGAGCTGTGGTAGAAATGATTTGGAAAGAAGCTCATATTGCACATAACTGCTCCTGATTCAAGTTATGAAGACTCAGACCAAATAGGGGATCAGTGATAGACACATTTAGTGTTATGTAGCAAGGGAGGAATAGATTATGTGTTAGAAACAGGCTTTTGAAAATTGTATATGTGAAGGAGAACTGCTATTTATACAGTGAATTGTGTTTTTTAATGTGCTAACTTTCATTTTTATAATTTGTGCTATGACCTGATTCTAGACTGTAGTCAAAAACTTTATTGTAACTTCCTAAATTGTTTAAAACTATTGATGAGTCTCTTTTTTAGTTGAAAGGCATCTCTAGGTTTAGCATTAGCTGTGTGTGTGGGGGGGGGGGGGAATTCCTATTTTCTCTTATTGGGAAATTAAACTCTAAATCTTTATTTTGTATGTCCCTAAGATGTGGATAGCTAGTGAAATAATTAACTTTATTCATGTACAATAGCATGGCATATAAGAAACTGCCCTTATATAAATCAACTCTTGGGTGACTTATCCCAGATTACCTCGCAATTTGTACTTCAGGACACTCTTTGCAGTTTCAAGAGAAGGTATTTCTCTGTCTGATCATCTGGAAATGCAGAATTGAATGTGGGACCACTGAACGCATACATTCCTGAAGAACTAGATCCTCACATCAATGTATCAAAATTGAAAAGGAGTCAAGACATTGTTCTTCTTTGGTAGACATTAAGCCTCCTCCAACTTGATACTTTATTCTGCAAGTCATTTGAGCACCTGACGCATCTGGAGGTCATGAGTGTATTGTGGTTTTAAATCATATCTGGGAAATTATTTAAACAAACTGGCTAAGCAGAGTGGAAAGCAGCTAGAACATTAATTAGATTCCAGTGCTACAAGAACATTTAAAATGGGAGTATATCTCATTGAACTTGATTGAGCTTACACCTGAATATTTACATGTAGGGATACTTTATTGTAATTGCAATGAGTGAGTGATTGCTATACAATAACTGTAATTTTACACCTATAGTTTCAAGGTTGTCTAATAGAACAAGCTACATTTAGTGGTATTTGAACATTTTCCATGTTAATTTTTCAAATACCATCTATAGTTTATAATAAGGAAGTAAGACTTGTCTAGCACTGAATCACTCTCAGAATCTGGTGGATGATAAAGAGGCATGGAAGAATTTGCAGAGGAAAGAACATTTGATGGTTAAAGCTTTCTTTCATCAAAGTCTGCATGAACTTGAAAATCTGAGTTAGTGTTCTCTAATGCGTAGTGCAATTTCAAAATTCAGGATTGAGAGGTCTATCATATCTAACATATCTCAAGGTTTCCAGGGTGGAGAAAAGGATTATGCACAGTCTTTCTTAACCTTAGCAATTTTAAGATGTGTGAACTTCAACTCCCAGAATTCCCTAGTCAGCTAGGGACTTCTGGGAATTGAAGTCCACACATCTTAAAGTTGTCAAGGTTGAGAAACACTGCTCTATGAGTTCATTTGGAAGGCAATAATCTGTGCTTTGCTATCAGCAGAAAAGCTTCTGAAGAACTCAGTCCTGTGTTGTCAAATGTACTATGTTGCCCACATTTCAGAATGTGTCTGATGTGAGAATATAAATTTAATGAACTGTTAATGATCCACATGCAAAAACTTTGGGAGAATCTTGATAACTTGTCTCTTACCTGGTTTGCTAGTCTTTGGAACTTCTTGGGAAAGTGAAGAGAAGAACGTTCTGTTAAGTAATTCTGTCATTGCCTATATAAATTCAGATGAGAACATATCTGTAGAAATAGGGCCATAGTCATCTTGATACCATTTTAGAAAAAGAAATAGAACAGAATTTGCATATTAGAAAGAATGGTAATATATATGTTTTAAGTCAATATATTGGCAATAATTGTTAGTTTGTAACATACATTTATAATGTAAAAAAACTAATGTCAGATTGGTATTCCGAAGGGGATATTTTTCTCTTTCAATAGTTGCACAAAAACATTTGGTTCACAAAACTGCCTATTTTTCATAGACAATTAGCAGGCGATTGCATTGCTGTTAGATGCTGTTCTGGTGGGAAGATCTTGGGAGCCATAAAAAGAGACAGAAGAAACTGTACCTCCATTCCTGCTCCAGATTAAAATGCAACCATCTTTTTCAGATGCTTTCTAGAGAATTAAAATATTAAAGTTTTTTGTCTGTTTAGGCAGGTATCTTAGTAGGGATTTCATTAAAGCATACCTCAAAGAAATATGTGCTACATTTTTTCTTCACTCTGTCCTAAGAGAGAGGAAGAGAAACATATAGAAAGTTATATGCTGGTTCTCCAATCATTCCCATATGTCTGAATGTACAGACATTTCTTCAAATGCCTGTGTCTGAATCCTGATATAGGGTGATACAACAGTCTGTAACCAAAGAGAATTAATGGGCTGGGATTCAAAGACTACAAAACAATTTCCAGTTGTGGGGTTGAGGGATGGCACACATTCTTTCCTTCTGAAGTTTCCATATGTGGATTTGGAAAATTCAGTTCAAAGGATCTTAAAGAGCAGAGCCAAGAAGTTGGCTCCTAGCTGAGAACTTGGGGAGAAGACAGTTCAAGATTCTCCAAGAGCAATCAACTTTTGTGTAATCAAACTAGCCTCCTGCATATGTTTGGCTAGACCTCCCATCATGATCATTGTTGATTGAAGTTTATGAAAATTGGTTTTATACAGATGAGAAGGCTCCCACTTAGGGAAGTCTCAGTTTCTTCATTTTTGAAACAGAAGACATGCTCTGAAAAGAGAAATTATAGATTTTGAGTTAGTTGGGTGACTCTGAGCCAATTACTTGATCTTGACCTACATCAAGGTCCTTTGGCAGGCCTAAAACTAGGGCAGAAATCTTAAGTATGCCAACTTGAATTTTTAGAAAAAATGTGGAACATCATTGCCTTCTGAGCCCAAGCCAAGGTACTCATGAACTGTAAGAAACTATGCATGGTATAGTGGTGGTGAACCTTTTAGAGACTGAATGCCCAAACTGCAACCCAAAACCCACTTATGCATCGTCAGGTGCCGGGTGGGTGTGGCCCATTGGGTGGGCGTGGCTGCAGTGGTAACGGCAGACTGGGTGGGACTAAAAAGTTCAATCAATCAATTCCAACTTTGCAAGATCTTTTTTTTTCCCGCGAGAAGTTGAAATTGACTGATTGATTAAACGTTTTTTTTTTGTACATGGCGGTGGAGGCCTAAAGCGAAAAAGTTTTATAAAACCCAGCTGAAGGCCTAGGACTGGGGCAACGCCGCACGTGCCCACAGAGAGGGCTTTGAGTGCCGCCTCTGGCACCCGTGCCATAGGTTCTCCACCACTGGTATAGGATCAAGCTACCTCCAGGTTTGCTTTAATGGCGTACCTTCTTGGATTTTGCTACAAATACATCTCAAGAAGTAGTTTATCCTGTTTTTCCATGGAGGGCCCATGCTATGGAACAGATTGCCAGTAGAGCATAATAGTTCCTTTTTACAATTTAGGAGATAGAACATTATTAGGCTTTTAATGTTTTGTGTTTTGACACTCTAACTGTATAGCTTTACATTTTAGTGGTTTATTGTTCTTGTATTTTTAAACCACTTAGAATCGTGTAAAGCGTATGAGACATATAAATCTTCTCAATAAAAATAAACATTTTAGCAATACAACTAAATATTTGGGTATGCCTAAAGTAATTCTGAGGATCCTGGCCAAAATTTGCTGTTGTGGGAAGGAATGGATTGTTAATGATAACGAGAAGGTTAGCAAATAATACCAATGATAATCAGTGATGGGCATATCAGGGAAGTAGAGCCTTTGTATCGCATTTTTTGAATGTCTGGCCATTAGATTACTCTTTTTCTCCTTTCAAAAAACTATTTGCATCTTCTCCGTCCTTCTTCCTTGACAGGTCACCCACTTGATTGTTATTAGTTTTGTCCTTTCCCATCCACAGCTAATGAACAGTTGAGGAGGGAGAGAAAAGAAAGCAGCAATTCAGACTTTGCTTTGTGACTGCAGTTAATAAGTAAGATGAAATCATGTGATGGTCTTGCCCTTGGTGTTCACTATTCAGCTTCTGGTTTGCCCTGCTTTGCTTATCGGCTTAGCAAGTACAAGGAACTTTTTATATTTTTCTGACTGAGTCATGTCCTGAGGTGTTTCCAGATGGAAGGCTCTTGGCTTAACTTGTCCCCCCCCTTCTGCAACCATTTCATCTTTTCCTTTGTACCAGTTCTTTGCAGAGAAAGTAAAAAAGATAGAATAAGTATTTATTTCCACAATTTAAATTCTCAGCAGGCCATAGTAATTTCAAAATATAACTTATACATAATCAAAGTAACAATAATCATCAATAGCTTTTCTTTTGTTTATTTATTTAGATTGGTTAATCTTGCATTTATTTGTTTGTTTGTTTGTTTGTTTATTTCCTGCCTTTATTATTTTTACAAGTAACTCAAGGCAGCAAACATATCCAACAATCTTCATCCTCCTATTTTCCCCACAACAGCCTTGTGAAGTGAGTTGGACTGAGAGAGGGAGTGACTGGCCCAAGTCTGCTTTCATGGCTAATACAGGAATAGAACTCATGGTTTTCTAGTGTGGTGCACTATATCAAATTTTATAAATAACTTGAGGCTGAAAACTTATAATACTCCTTCCTTAACAACTCCTTCCTATTTTAAGAATTCTTACTCCCTTCCTGGCAAGCCTTTGTGGCATCACAGGCCTTCTTTAAAAGAAGACAACAAGGGCTAAATATATCTCTAGGACAAGACTGTTGTATAAAGTTTGGCCTACCACTGAAAGACCTGACGTCTACTCCACACATCCTTCATTTGGGAAAGTAAGCAGTGGTGGGATTCAAATATGTGAACAACCGGTTCTCTGTGTGGATGCCGCTTCTGGAAGTCCATTCTGGGCCTGGGCAACAAAAAATTAGCTACTGGTTCTGCTGAAGTAGTGCAAACCGGCTGAATTCCACCACTGGATGTAAGTATAGCCCCTCTTAATGATTTTATAGTGTGAGCAGGGTGGTCCCTAAGGTTGAAGATATCCACTCCTATGTGACAACACTTTCGAGATCATATTGCTCAATCATATTTTCTACAGACTAAATATGCCTAGATTTTGAATTGTTCTTCATAGTGATTGGTTTCCATTTTTTTGTTTTCTAGCATCTGCATAATACTGCTTGTTCATGTTTAATATGGGCACTAACAGTGTTTTCCCTAAATAGCATTATGTTTTCTTTATTTGACTTTTCCAGCTTCACAAAAGGTGAATAATTTATCTGCCAAAATTTGTTAATCTTAAATATGTTTTATATTCAAAAATATTAGGCTTAACAGCCTGTTTTTGTTATAATATTCTTTTTATCATTTATTTTATTTATTTAACTGATTTATATGATCACACAACTCATAAAATATATGTCATGAGCATGCCAAGTAGACACTGATTTTGTGTTTTGGCTCTTTGATGGTAAACATTCTCGGATGTCTGGGCTTTAAATGACCCTGGTGGAATTTCTTTTAAGAATATAGTAAAACAGATAAAACCCCATCATTTCAGATTATGAGGCTGCAGTTTGAACACAACCTTAAGAAAACTAGATTTAAAATTTAGAAATATAAAATACATAATATATATAAAACAAGTTGATATGGAGCTGGAATTCATACTTGGCACTGACTAACTTCAATGTCCTGATCACCAACAACACTGAGAATATAAATTTATTGGTAAGGAGGATGATAGAAAGTTCAGTAGCAGAGAATACGGTTTACATGAATTGAGATCTCAGTCTTAGATCATGTCAGCTTCAGTTAAGGTTTAAGGAAGGCATAAGCCAGTGATGGCAAACCTTTTAGAGACCGAGTGCCCAAACTGCAACCCAAAACCCACTTATGTATCACCGGGTGCCCGGTGGGTGTGGCCCATTCGGCAGGTGCAGCTACAGTGGGCTTGGCAGACTTGGTGGGCGTGGCCGCTGGATGGATGTGGCTGCAGTAGTCATGGCAGATTGGGTGGGCATGGCCGGGGTGGGCGTGGCCACCTTGATGTTGCTTATGGGGAGGGACACCTGTGGGAGCTGGGCAGGGTTGGGGGAGATCCAGGAGGTCTCTGGCGGATGGGATAGTGGGCTCCCCAATGGTGGCTCCAGGCTGGCTGGCCTTAGGCCAATGATGGCGAACTTTTAGAGACCACGTGTGCTGGGGCAATGGCGCGTGCCCACAGAGAGGGCTCCGCTTGCCGCCTCTGGCACGCGTGCCATAGGTTCGCCACCACTGGCATAAGCCTTGCTTTTGAATAAATAAGTGTAGGGCTCTGCTTACAAGGTCTTAAACTACCATAATGAAAACTATTTTTGGGACCTTTAGAGACAAGTAATAGGCTGAGTTAGATGGAATAATGCTTCATTTGACTCAGGTCGTTTAAAACAGATTGGTTGTGAATTGTGACATTCCCTGGGTCCAGAGTTTTTCCATCTTTGATTTTGGATAGGTAGAACTGCACCAAATAGACTCAGCATACAATTTAAGGGTCCTCCTAGATTTACATCTCTTGATGAAGGAGCAGGTGGCAGCATGACTCAGAAGATCTTTATAGTTTTAACTTCTGTACCAATCGACAAGCAATGCTCGTGGTCACTTATTCACCTTTGTCACCTCATGATTGAATTAATGCAATGTGCTCTACATGGGACTGCTCTTAGTGATTATTCAGCTGGTCCAGAATTCAGTGAAGTTTTTAGTTATGGGCATACCCTGGGATGCCCATGTAATACCTCAGTTCTGCAACCTTTATTGGGTATTATTTTATTTCCAGGTGTAATTCAAAATGTTAATTCTTACGTATTAAACCATTCGAAGCACAGGGCAAGGCCCCTGCGGAACTATTTGTCTCTAATTATTTCTGAATGTTCAATAAGATCTGGCAACATTGGGGTGCTCCAGGTCGCACCACTTAATTAATACTATCTAATAGGACTCAGGAGACATGTCTTCTTTGTTGCTGTTCCCATTCTTTGGAACATCATTTTCCCCAAAGCCTGGCTAGTCCCACATGGCTGTCTTTTGGAAGGTTTTAAAAGGCCTGGTTCTTCCCTTAGGCCTTGGGTCCAGGAGTAGTATGCCTCATTTGGTGTATTTATTTTTCCCAGTACTTTATGTGTTTGTATATTTCCATATTAGTTTATCTTTTTATGCCTTTCTGTTATGTGGTTTTATGGAATATACACTATTATTATTTTATCGTGTGCACCAACCTGAATTGTTTGCTGAGTGAACAACTATATAAATTAATACAATGAATAAAAATTGGAGTGCAAGACCTTCAATTCAAAGTAGAGAACTTTTATGTATTTTATGTATTTTATGTATTCTAGGCCAAGAGATGGCACTGTTTTCAGGCAGTAGGTACCTGTCAGTTTTGTTTTTGTTTTTTTTAAAATCTCTCTTCTTGTGCAAGAATGCAACAAGTATTGTCTGAGATTCCAGCCATTTTTTAAAATTAACATTTAAAATGGTTTTATTTAATTTTGGGATTCTATGGACACCATTTAGGGATTGTGCAAACTGTTTTCCGTCAAATATGTTCATTAGGAAGTCCAAGCACTCCAGTTTTTTATTATAGAAATGGTTTGAAATAACAGTACACTTGAATGTGAAACTGTAAAGAATTAAAGCACTAGCCCAAAAGGGCCTTTGGAAAAACAGAGTTTTGGGTATACTGTCTCCACTACTCCATTTTTTATTTTTTATTTTTATTGCATAACTTTTCATTCTAGAATATTTTAGCAGCAACCATTGATTGTGGTATCCTTTTGGATCAATTTTGGGAATTGTGAATATGGATGATGTGTTGCGCTGGTTTTCTTCCTTCCTCCAGGGCCAGTTCCTATTGGTATTATGGGGGAGGGCGATAGGTCTTGCCCACAGCATTTGCTTTGTGGGGTGCCCCAGGGCTTGGTTGTCTTTAAAGTCTTGTGAAAGGCTGATAGGCTCTGACCCTGTCAGCTTTTCACATGGTCTTAAAGGCAAGTTCCTGTTACCATGCCTGGGATCTTGGTTTATGTTTGAGCCCATGCAATGATTGTGCTGATTTGTGTTTTTTTCCCTTGGCCACAGTTTATATCTACCCTGTTGTTTCTTTTTTTATGCTATTTTAATTACTGTACTGTTAGTCTTCCAGAGTCATATATTGCAATAATAAATAAATGATATACCAATGTTTATGAATAAATAAAAGAAATAATGCTATGAAGTGGGAAGGAAGGGAAGGAAGGAAGGAAGGAAGGAAGGAAGGAAGGAAGGAAGGATCATCTTGGCACCATCCAAATTACCCAAAATCAGCTGCCAATATTTCAGATGTAATAATGAAGGAAGCCTACCAGCAAGTAAATAGAGAACAAAAGGAACATAGGCTTGAAAGAGAAGTTAAACGCATCAAAAGTCTATATCAGTAGATGGACCTGGCTTGAAGAGAAAATGGTACAGTTATCAGATAAAGAGCTCAGACTCATATATTACTTAAATGTTCTTCCCAAAAATTCAAATGGATTTAAGCGGAACAACTCAGAAAAGGGGGGAGTTCTGTAGTAACCCAACATAAGGAGAAATAGTAGTATTTGGATACAATGACCCATTTGAGATCTCTAGGACCAAACAATTATATCCAAGTCTTGAAGGAGTTTGCAAAGGTCAAGCCCTCTTTTGATCTTCATGAAGGCAAAAACAGAAAACTACAAATGAGTCAGAATGGCACTACAAATGGGCAAAATTCTGGTTATTAAGAAGCTGGTGTATTACAGTTTAGAAAAGAATGCACTACTTGGCAGGAAACAGCATAGATTTATCAAGAGTATATTATTCCAGAACAACTTGTTCTCCAGCATGATGGTGGATTATCCACCATCATGCTGAGAAAAGGCGTTCAGGTAAGACAACGCCCCATCTCTTTTTTTTTTTGACTGAGTGGTAATTTAGTTGACTCTAAGAATGCAGTGAAATGGTCTATCTTGACTTCAGTGAAGTATTCACAAAATATATTGATTCTAGCAGAGAGGATGATAACATTTGGGTTAAACAATACAAATACAGAACTACAGTTGTAAAATAATCATCTCCAAAAAGTATACTGTATACCAGTGGTTCTATATCAAGCTGGATGGAAGTTTTGACTGGTATACAGGTAGTTCTTGACTTACAACAGTTCATTTAGTGACAATTCAAAGTGACAACAGCACTGAAAAAAGTGACTTACACACTTATGACCATTGCTGCAGCCTCATGGTCACGTGATCAAAATTCAGATGGTTGGCAACTGGCTCATATTTATGATGGTTGCTATATATCCCATGGTCATGTGATTACGTTTTGTGACCCTTGAACAAGCAAAGTCAATGGGGAAGCCAGATTCACTTAACAACTTCATTATTAATTTAACAATTGTGGTGATTCATTTAACAGCTGTGACAAGGAAGGTCATAAAATGGGACAAAACTCACTTAACAAATGTCTAACTTAACAGAATTTTTGGGCTCAATTGTGATCATAAGTCGAGGGCTACCTGTAGTGCAGTATTCCATTTTATTTATTTCATATTTATAACTTGAATGAGAGGTTAAAAGTAGGATTATCAAATTTGCAGATGATGTAGAGGGGAATAGCAGAAACCTTAGAGGAGATAATAATGGGTAGGGAAAATAATAATTTAGGTAGGGAAAAATCAAAGGAGTGGGTATAGGATGAAAGATCATGCTGAACAGCAGTACATACAAAATGTGGGTATCATAATGGAACACAAACTGAATATAAGCCAGCTGTAAGATTCAGCTGCAAATGAAGGAAATGCAATTTTAAGGTACATCAACCTAAGTATAGTGTCAAAATCAAGAGACAGTTTTGTTCCTTTCTATTTTGCATTGGTCAGATTGCTATAGAATATTGTGGGTAGTTCTGGAAATCGTATGTTAGGCACACATTGACAATTTGGAATATGTCCAGAAGACAGCAGCCAGGGGAACTTGAAGGAAAAATTTATGAAACATAGTTGGAGGCCCCGAGGGTATGTTTATTTTGGAGAAAAAATAGTTGGGCATGAGGAGAGACATGATGATATCTTTATTGCATCTGAGGGGCTATAATATTAAAAAAACGAGGCAATTTGTTATGCTGGGACAAGAAACAATGGGTTTAAATTACAAAGGGTATGTATTTCAGTTTTTCTAATGGCAATAGGTGTTCAACAGAGGAACAGACTGCTTTGGGAAGTAGTGGCCTCTCTTTAGTTGGAGGTCTTTTTTCAATTTTTCTTCATTGAATGAGATACTGTAATAGTGAATTATTGTACTAGGAAGGGAATTAGACTAGATGATCTCCAAGATTCCTTCCAACCCTTCCATGCTATGAGTCTATCAATATGGAGAGATTTATTTCAGAAAATCAGTGGGAGACAAATGAATTGCCTTGCATTTTACAGCAATCTGTTCTTTTCTGAATTTGTGGAGTTATTTAAGAAATGCACAAACATATGTACACTATTGTCTAGATTTTTTAAACTCACAAACTGTTGTGGAAAGGAATCGAAAAACACTTATGGGTGGAAATATAAGAAATTGAACCAATCATAATATTGAAGGGTTTGCCCATCCCTGCTTTATATAAACTTGTACATTAACAAGGAACAAGAGGTTAGCAACAGTAATACATGTCATGATGGGCAGTGGCTTAATTGATTTTCAAGGAGATATGATTACTTTCAAACCCCTAGAACTCTCTCACATTCATATGAAAATGGTACCACGATTTCCTATAGTTCTGAGGTAGAAGACACAAGGAAAATTGTAGTATAAGCTCTAAGTGGTCCTGATAAATGTACCGGTGTAGGCTTTCAGTTGGTGTGAACTGTTGAGAGGTACACTACAGAGCAGCAGCTCACTTTGCCTCTGAAATGCCAGTCATAGCTGCTGGTGAAACATCAGAACAAAACAAAACTAGACTGTGGCCATTCAGACAGTGCCAGATTTAGGTATAAGCTAAACAAGCTATAGTTTAGGATTTCACAATTTGAAGGGCCTCTCAAAATTTCAGAATATCAGTTTTCTGATTTTAGAAACATGTTTATTATATTAGAAGTGATCCTGATCACTTGTTTTGTCAGCAGTTTGTATATATACATATACATGCATACATGGATTTGAAATTATTTTACATTTGAGTACTGTTTCCAGGGTATACTATATTATATTCTGAGAGACAGCAAGCTAGCCAAATGATAAATATGTAATCAATTCACACATTTATTTGAAAATAATTTGTATTTTCACTTTGAATACCTTGCTATTAAAATGGGAGGGAGGAGGAAGGGGGAGAGAGATTTTCTAAAAACTTCAGATTTTCTCAAAAATCTACTCAAACTCAAAATAACCTGACCAATGTATTCCCTGAAATTTTCTCTCAAGTAGCTGTGTAAGAAGACAATTTATTATTAGACTACCTGTTGCTTTTAAGGAGTTCAAAGCTGAGCTGCTTCAAGATTTGCCCCTTGGATTTTAAGCAGTTTTTTGTTTTTCTAAAGGATAAGTAAACATGGTGGGGTAATAGAAGAGAATATCTGTGGATCAAGATCGAACTGTGGAATTGTGATGCTTTCTGAGAATAAGAGTTGGAAGGGATCTTGGAGATCTTCGAGTCCAACCCCCTGCTCAAGCAGTAAACCCTACTATTTCGGACAAATGGTTGTCCAATCTCTTCTTAAAAATCCCCAATGTTGGAGCACTCTGGAGGCAAGTTGTTCCACTGATTAATTGTTCTGTCAGGAAATTTCTCCTTAGTTCTAGGTTGCTTCTATCCTTGATTAGTTTCCATCCGTTGCTTCTTCTCCTGCCTTCAGGTGCTTTAGAGAATAGCTTGACTCCCTCTTCTTTGTGGCAGCCCCTGAGATATTGGAGCACTGCTATCATATCACCCCTAGTCCTTCTTTTCATTAAACTAGACATACCCAATTCCCAATATCAGAATGGAGGCTTCTAAGTTGGCCAGAGTGTATGGAGAAAAGTATGATTGTTATTTATAAATGAATGTGTATCAAATCTTATGTGAAAGGAAAATATGTCAAACAATTGTCATAAACTTAATTGTGATTTATTTGGTTTTTGACCATAAAGTATTTGTGATAAAAAGGCGCCACGCCCGTACGGAATGGATATTTGGAGCGGGAAAGTTAGTTTTGCCTACATGGGAAAAATCGGGGATAAGGATTCGGATTCCGAAGAGAGTCGGCTGTTCTCGTTATCTGCCGATCGTCATCCCGTCTTCTTTTCCTGTCTATGATTTCCCTCTTGTCTTCTCTCCCCGTTCGGTAATTTCCGTTCACACTCTCCCCGTTCGGTAATTTCCGTTCACACTCGTCTTTGCTCGTGCTCTTTTTCGTCCCCTCCCGACCACTTTTCGACTATTTCCGCTGTCGGTTTTCGAAAATGACCGAAGATGCTTTGAAGGAACCGGCGGCGGGCGAAGGGAAGTAGAGAAAGCAAGAGGGGAGCAGAGAAGACTTTGTGGGTTGGATTGCTAACTCCGTGGAACGAACCATCTGCGGCTACCTTGGAGGTGAAGAATGGAGGAAATGTATTGACGAAGGCGATCGAAGAGGAAAACAGCAGCCTCGTTCTCCCCTTCAAAAAAGCGATCGCTTCTGGATCGTGGGAGCCATTGACTTAATATTGCGGCAGCGTCAGGAGAGATTGCTTAGCTCAAAAGGCAAGTGGGGTGGTGGTGGTGGTGGTGGTGAGAGGGATCATACTATAAATATTGAGAGGGTTGCGTCCGTGTGTAAATATGCTACGTTTTGGAGACTGAAGAAAGGTTTTAGAGAAGAAAGTGTTCCTCCCCCGTTTCTTGCAAGATGGTACAGTCGAAAAGCAATCTTGCTCCCGTTTTAGGTAGCTCAGGGGTGCTGCTGGGAGCGGTGCTGCAGGGACCCCCAAAATTGAGGACTGATGGAGGCATGGGGGACGTTAGGCGTCCAAGGGCCCTAATTGTGAAGAATCTGCTGAAGGAGAAAGAGTTGGCTGTGTTCCTAACAAGTCTAGAGTCAGCATTGCAATTCGAAGAGGTCTCCTGGTCGTTTAATTTAATGAAGGAATTGATATTCCTTACCTTACACAAATTAAAATCTCTCAGGGCATCTCACAGCTCAGAATATATGCATATTGTATATGTGTGTACAGACACAAACACACAGCAAATTCCTTTTCAGGATAAGCAGTGTTACACAAAGGGCAAAAAAGGAATAACAAATAGTAAACTGAAGAAGTTAAAGGTGTGAGATAAAATATAGCTACTGGTATGTCTAATTTACACCCACACCTTTTATTGTACTTCTGCATATTTTTCTGTCCTTGCAACAATTCTTGCTTTGATCATGTTTATTTACCAATTCATACATTTCATTTCATTTTATTTTTTCTCATCTCTTTTTTTGGAATTCATTGAGAGCCTTCACTTTCTTGGTCTTTTTCTTTCTCTCCACTCACTCATTCTTCCTTTGCTATATTTGTTTTGCACTTTTCATTCATATGTATATTTGGTTTTTGTTCCTCATTCACCTGCTCTACATGACTTCAAACTACCTCAACTTATTATTTTTGTATTGGTCCTTCTTTGTTCAGCTATACATGCTTCTTAAGTACCCAACTTCAGTCAGTTTACTTTTATATTTTTCTTGACATATCTCTCACTTTCATGTAACAAAACATCTAGTTCAAGTCTATTGCCTGTATTGCATACTTTCTGCAGATAAAAAAATATGTATTTTCTTTCTCACATTTGTGCCTTATAATTTTTCCAACCATTTCTTTTCATGCTTCTTGCTAAATAACTCTACACACTACTGTGATAATTATAGCGTGCACATTTTTCCTTATGCCCAGTTTGCACCTATTATTGAAATATTAATCTATTTTTAGTGCTTCTATGTGCAGAACTCATACTTTCACTTCAGTTTCTTCCACTTTCACTTTTAATTTTTCTAGCAATTTGTTTTGATAGCACCAAATCATATTCTGTTCAAATTCAGAACCCCTCATCACCTTTATATTAATTGTAATTCTCTCAGTCTTTTATTGTAAACAATCACATCAATCTGCTTTTATATTTATTATTTATTGCTTCACCAAATAACGTATAAATAAACTGAGGCCTTAAATCATGTATTTGAAACAGATATTTTTCTAAGCAGATTTTTACTAGTCAACATTTTTGTTTCTTTGTGGATCTCTGAATGGTCCAATTGTTTTTTCTGTTCTTTGTCATTTTGTTTCTATGTATCCATTCATGTCATACAACACAATGTTTTCATGGATCTATTTCATTCAGAATGCTGCATTATATTACCCCAAATCTCATGTCTAGTTCTTTTATTATCGCCTTTATCAGCTCTGAAGACAAAGACAATAACATCAGACTAAAATAAAATCCATAATTAACGGATGGATTGATAGATGACCAAGGATTACTCTGAAAGCCTTTAATGATGTTGATTATATTCTCTGAAAGTACTACTACTTTGCTAGTTTTAACATTGCTGTAATATTTGTTTTTATCTTTTCCCCCTACAACTTAAGCTGCAATTAGTGGTGTAGAATGGTGTTAGACCAGGACTGAGGAAGCCCAGATTCAAGGCTGTCCTCACTGGTTTCTTAATATTAGTCACTCGTTCCCAGCTCAGCCTATTCATAAAATTATGAGAATAATATGAAGGAAGATCTTCATTTAAACCTTTTGAAGTGCATAGAAAGGCAAATTATAAGTAATTAAATAAATATATGGTGAAGGGATTTTGAATTATAGTTGGCAGTACTGTATATAGACGTACTTGAGATAAAGAAAATATCAAATGCCCTTTTCTTTCAAGAGTCTAAATAAAAGTGCTTTTTTTGGTAATGAAGAATAGAAGCAGCAAGTAAATCTTCTTGGATAGGGTGTTCATCAGACAATGCCTTTGCCTATTTCAGCTGTCCATCTATTTTCTGAGAGGTTAATACAGAAAATGCCTTGGATCATGTATTCTTGGCAAACATATATTTATAGATGATGAATTCTTAACAACTGTATTTAACAAAGTTTGTTTTAATGATGTTTTATTGAAAAGATAAAAACGAAAATATATATGAAAATAACAGGATGGATTTCGACAATGGAAGCCAAATTTAATCAACTATGAGAAACTTGTGACTTATAGAGACATTTTGAATACTGAAGGGAAACTAAACAAGAATTGGAAGAACAGGGTATTGAGCTATCATGGTGGCCACACTTGCAAATGCAAATGAGATATGAGAATGATGCCAAAACATATGGTTTTTATAAAGATCAGACACTATTGTCATCAGATGAAAAATTGATTAAGAAACTCGATAACTTTTTGTTAAACTTAAAGATGGAAGATGAACAATTCAAAGAAACAATGATAACATGGGCAAAAATTTTTGAGCACAATGTAGAACTAGAAAAATGGCAAAACTTATGAGAAAGAAATTATAAAATAACAAGGACAGCTACTTATAAAGAAAATTTATATAAAATGTTTTATAGATTTACCGCCTGCAAGACTAGCAAAAATGTTTAAAAACATGTCTAGCAACTCTTGGAAATGTAGGCAAAAGCCAGTCATCTACTACCACCTTTGGTGGACATGCCCTAAAGTAAAAAAATTCTGGTTAAAAATACATATGTGGTTAGAGAAAATGTTAAGAAAACACGTAGATTTTAAGCCGGAACTATTTCTTTTAGGTATAATCACAGAAAACTATGATAAAAATATATATATTTAATATTACATGTACTAACAGCAGCGAGAATTACATTTGCACAGTATTGGAAAAATGAAGAAACACCAATGGAAGAAGACATAATTAGGAAAATTTTGGACTGCGGAAATGCATAGGCTTATATTGAAAATGAAAGGGAAAGAAGATACAGAATACTTTCAAACATAGGATAATTTTTACAAATGGCTAGAAAAATGGAGTAGAGAGTAGGAATGGGAGTTGTATTATTATTAATGTCAAATATGTGGACCCAGACAACATATTTACTAAGCACTAAAGATTTGTAACTATAAAAAAATAATAAAATATTTTTTTAAAAAAGAAAGAAGTAATAGCGGAGGGCTGTAAGAAGAAAAGAGTTTTTTTGAAAATGATCTTAAGGGTGTAAGATGAAAGAATGGTTTGGGATGCAAGCAAAGCTTTCATAAGAGGTTACTTTATACAACATAATAGTGAACTCCAAACAGAGGAAGCAAGAGAAAACAAGCTATTTTGGATGAGACAAAAATAAAAAAGAAATTAGAGATGTTTCCAGAGGTGATAGGTATTTCTCAACAAATTAAGCTTCTAAGGCAATAATTATCTACGTTAATAGTAATCAACAAAAAATAAAAATGAATTATGCAAAACAAAAAAACCCTTTGAAATAAACCAGAGAAGTGGTTGGCATACAAATTACAAAAAGAAAAAAATGATATTGAAATTACAAAAGGATGTGAGGGTGTGTGTAAGAGGCATAGTGTGGGTTGGGGAGGGTGTGACGCAGGTAGTGAAGGTTATGTAAAAGATGCAGTCAGGACACAATCAAGTATGTTCAAAAGGTTGGCATGGCACAAGCACATAGGGGCTGGGGAAAGATGTACAGGTAGCAGGGACTTATCCCAGCAACTTGTGACCATTCCTGCCAGCTTCCCCACTACATTCTGGGGAAGCTGGCAGAGAAGGTTGCAAATGGTGATCATGTGATTGCAGGGCACTGCAACTGGTCATACGTGTGATTAGATAACGGGGGGGGGGGTGTACAAGAATTCTGAGGACTGGCTATGATTACTATTTGTTCAGCATCATTGTACTTTTAAAGAGCCGAGAAGTACCTATAAACTGTTACATAATAGAAAGGAAAGAGGAAGATTGGGTTTACCTGATTTGAAATTATAGTTTGCAGCTTGTTGTTAGCTTGGATTAAAGAATGGGTATTGCTAAGAAATAGAAACCTCTTAGAGTTAACCCCCTGTGGTCCCATGGCATTTCAGGTGCTTAGCAAATAACTTGCTAGGTTACAGCGCTTTGCAGTCACGTGACATGAATTATGACTTTTTGTTGGAAACTAATGTGTTCATTTAACAACTGTGGCCTCTGCTTAACAACCACTATAAAAATTCATAAAATCATATTGGTCTCATGATGCCTCAACTTACAATTGAAATTATGGCTATAACGTGAGGACTACCTATCCAGGCTGTGCCTGAAAACATCTTTGTGGCTTTTAGCACAAGAAGCATTCTATAGATGAGAAATAATCTGCAAACTCAAATGGTTAATAAATTGTGAGATATTAGAATTCTATTAAGGGGAATAAAGATTGTTTTGATGTTTTCTTTTATCAAGATTTTATTTGCAACATCTGCACACTGATTTTCACCCACATATTGCTATTTCATGTTCTACTTTGCCCCTTTTCTTCGGATTCTATGGATACATCTTTGCCAACTCTTTAGACTGGGAGACACAACTGATTGTTATTAGCTATGAAATTATACCATTGGTTTGTAAGCAGTTAATTGAGTGATAAAGGCAACCCTCACTCCCCAGGAATTTAAAACACAAGTTCTAGCTCTTGATTATCAAATCTGGTAGAGGAAGAGGCAAAACATAGCCTGGAGTGATGGGATGCCTTTCCAAATTATAATTATCATATAGTGATATGTGACTGTATAGTGACTGTAGTCACACTGAATTGTGTCAGCCCTGTTTCTTGATGATGTTTGTTTTAG
The DNA here is from genome assembly GCF_001527695.2 of Protobothrops mucrosquamatus. Lineage (NCBI taxonomy): Eukaryota > Metazoa > Chordata > Lepidosauria > Squamata > Viperidae > Protobothrops > Protobothrops mucrosquamatus. The sequence continues at coordinate 561,330 of NW_015386492.1, read as the reverse complement.
GGGCTTCTTCTCTAGACAGATTGACTGATCTGCCTGGCAGTCTCCTGGTGCCTTACTAGGCTTCAGGAAATAATTAAAAACAAATATTAAGAAAGTCTTTGATTGATAGATGCCATTAAGTTGAAATGAATGCTGCTACTTATTTTTACTTTTGGTTGGTTGTTTTATAATTTTATCTGTGTTTCAGTTTTTAAAGACATTTTTGCTTACTGCTATGTAATCATATTTACACCATGGATGTTTTCTTGTTATGATTATAGCCTGCTGAGAATTTCTATGTTGTGGCAAGTTAAATAAATGAATACACATGCACCTATGTAGTCCCATCTATATTTGTATAGGTAATGAATGAATTAGCAGTCTTGATTGCTGTCTAGCTGGGTAAACTGATTTCAAAAGAAAAAAAGAGAAGGAGAGCTGATTTTCAGCTGCACATTTTTGCTTTCAGAAGTAATTCCTAATAAAGATCTCCCCAAGAGAGCAGCTACTATAGTAGCCTGGCCAATTGATGTTGAATTATGAAGCTAAATGAATCCTAAAAAAACCTTAGAGGAAATGAATAGTTTGGGGCCAATATATGAAATAGCTGTTTAATTCTGAGGAGAATTTTGTCTTGCTTTTTAAAGATAGTTTGAGTTTTCCCATTATTTCAATCTTCATGGAGGTGTACCAGTCTTTAAATATCTTTTCAAAATATTTCCTCAGGGGCCCTTGCGGTATAATAGTCTTCTGCAGCAAAAGCAACTGTTTCAATCCACTTACCAGACACAAAGACTATACAATAATAAGTGTATTAGTTTTAAAGTGCCAGAAGACCAGGCTTTAAATAACCTGACCATTTGTTTGTAGAAAGGATGTGGATGGATAATATTGACTTGATTACCCAATTAATAATGCAAACTGTAAAGTGTTCCAATATGAATAATATGGTTCATTTTAGCATTGTACTTCTTGCTAAATAGCTATCAGTATGTGTTGATAGCTACACAGATGTTTATACTTATATTGGCAATTACATTTTTCTCCTTTCTGGCTTTAACTATCATTCTGATTGGTATGCACTATCGCATCAAGAAAATAATTATAATCAAGCATTCAGAATTGATTGTGGTAGGTAATTGGTGCCCTCCTAAGCATAAAGTGTATAAATAAACTGAAATATTGAGGTCGAATTGCTCCCTTTTCCTCCCTTTTCCGCATTCCATTGAGTACAGTGGGAAGAAACTGCAGAGGGGTGTATTGTTAACATAGTTTTAGAAGGATATTTCTCATTTGCTTATATACAGTATATATTTTCAAAGTTTTATTTTGCAATAGGTTTCATTCTCTAATATTTGCTTCGTAACCTCTGCTACACAGTTATTTGACAAGGAAATAGTATTGCTTATCTATATGATTTCATAAAAGCAGATTTATGATTATTTCACTGGAGACAGTTGCATTGTTACAATATTTTATAAGCAGTTCCATCCTCTAGGAATGCAGTGTGGCATTTATTTGTTAAGTGTTCCTTAAATTCCAGGTTTTTATACAAAAATGATCTGCAGCAATGATTGGCTGTTGTAGTTAAGGTACAGTACAGACCAAAGTGGCTAATGTGAGAGGAATAAAAGACAACAGGACTGTATCATGACATAGCATGACAGCTCTCATTCATTCATTCATTTTATCCAGAGGAAACTCGAGATGGTTATAGTTGTTATTATTATAACTTCTTACCTGCTTAAATTGGAGGTAGATATTTGGTGGGAAACTGGAAAGGTGAAATTTGGTAAATGTAATATGTAATTGTAGAGCACCATGAAGAATAGTTGAATGAAGATAAACTAGAACTGTGTAATGTAAAGAGTGCTAAATACACGATAATTTAGAGATTTAGTTCACAATCTCGTGTGGTCTTTTGCAAAACTTCTATTTTGCATGTCATTGTGAAGAGAGATATTATTTCAGCAAGATGCATGATTCTTATAGTTCATTTAAAGAAAACAACAGCTGTGTTTTCTCTTAAAATTCCAATTTAGACACTGCAATAATCTGAACCCTAAGAAGGATCCTGAAATTATAATAAAAGTGCTATGGGAACATCTTTGGTATGTTTCAGTAACAGAAAAGGGATCTGCACTTGCTAGGCAATTAAAAAAAATATTACAAACTTTAAGTGGGGATAGTTAGGAAAGGTTTTGAAAATAAAACACAATTTGAATTTGCCCGGTATTGAAAATAATATGGTAGAAAAGAGAATGTAAAATTATTACAAGGTCTTGGGTGGGGGGGAGAGGCTGAACTTTGCCTCCAGTTTAGGAAAAAGTCATATGAAGTGCATATTGGGAGGATGAGGCATTTGGTGGATTGAAAACACCTGTTTTCCTTCCTTTAACTTGCTTTTCAACCTTACCTAGCATTATGGTGGCACACCTCCCTAAAATCAGAAATCATTATCTCTTTAAGATAGTTTGCATATCAGAAATGTTAAGATCTTTGTTGGACTGTTCTTACAAAATGAGAACACTCATTTATCAGAAGCCAGGTTGCAGAATAGGTAGTCTGAATCTCCTTAAACCTGGACACATTCCCTAAAGTACTAGGAGGTCTGGTTTTTTTTTTTTTATTTCTTAACAGTTCTTAAGCAATTTCTGAAAAGAACATATTCATTATTTTAAAAAGTCATGATTCAGAATACATTAGGTACGATGCCCATAGTACCATGTAGGAAATCTCCTCTAGAAATGGAGTCTGTGGAAAATGTAAAAAGGGTGGGTAAATTCTTCTCTTTTTGGTTACCAGCAGTTAAACGGTTTAAGAGAAAAGTATGATTGGGGGAAATTACCTCTGTTTTCCATATAGGATATAATTACTGTAGGCTGCAAGTTATGAATGCGGTCTGTGGCTTAATGACTTTCAAAATAAGGTGAGTTTGGTTACAGAACCAGAACAGGTAAATGAAGACTCTTGCCTTAATGTCAAAATTCGGATTTCTTTTTTTCAAATGTTGGAATGGTTTTGGCTAAAATAAACAATAATTTTCTTATTAATGCATCAATAAACATTAATAATTTTCTTACTAATGCATTAGTACGGCAATAAGAATGGCAGAGTGGAAGGAAAGGGGGGAAAAAATTAAGGAGTCATTAAATCCAGATTGAATTTACATCTCCAGTAGCTTAAACTTTCTCTTTTGGCATGGCCCAAAAGCTTTTATAAGAAGGGATCTTATGACAGATTATCTGGCAGTGATAAAAAAGAGATAAGCCTGATTTGAGAAACAGAATTTGTATTCCCTGACACAATCAGCTCTGAGGTTGTTAAGGCACACTAAAGGGCTCTGGGGCCCCTAATAAATAGAAGATAAGGGCCTTCTGTATATCCTCTGCCTAAACTGAATTAAGCTCTAATGATCATGACTCTCCCTTTTAGTTGGGCCAGGAAATCATATGGAGGGCAATACTTTTTCCCATTAATAACTTGGCTGTTGCATTCTCAATAGATTGTTCAGGTGCCAGCTGGAAGAGTATTTCTGCTTCTCTTCCTAGAAGCGGAATAGTAAAAATTTCCAAATGCAATTGACTCTCCTTAGGCTATACCAGAGAGAAGATTAAAAGGAGCCTGGCTGTTCAAAAGCATGCCAAGGAATCAAATTTTTCCAGTCCTGTGGGTTGCTGTGGCTTTTGATTGTTGCCTTATATTAAATTTCAGTCTCTTAAAATTCTCTAGGGACTCCATACATGTATATCTGGGTGGGGCAGCATTTCTAGGAGGGTTGCATAAAAAAGAACTGTGTAATTTTGTGCTCCACTGCTAGAATACTAAAAGAAAGCCTTTAAGGTTTCTATACTCCACTGCCTGAACTCTTTTCCATTACTGGAAGTCTGGCTCCAGGTCCTTCTGTCTTCTGATTGTCAAGTTAGTGAGTTGGCTTCATAGGGCCTTTCTCAATTGTGGCCCCTAATATTTAAAATATTTCCTCTTTCCATGAAGGTTGTTTCTATTAAATTTTAAATTTAAATTTCTCAGCTGGAGAATTTTTATAAGTTTTCAAATTGTTTTATAGCTCTACTAGATGTTATTGATTTAAGGATTACTGCTGCAGTTTGATACTAAATTTTATTGTCTGTATTTTAAAATTGCATACTTGAAGGATTTGCATTGACAGGAGTATGTTTAACAAAATTGATTTAAATATATTAAAGCCAATAGGATACGGATACTTCAAGAAGCCAGTGCTTTCTACTTCTGTCTTGTTTTCTTTTTCATATAATGTAATAATATGATGTCACAAATACCTGTTTTCATCAGATTTGTTGCAGAAAGCTGCAGTGGTAGTGTTAATGTCATGTCCAGCAAAGAGTTCTCCGTGAGTGAGACAAAATACCTGTTTCTTCATATCCACTTTTTGCTTTAGCTTATTTGTATCTTTCAGTGAAACCTGGTCATGTCACTCTAATTCCATGTTTCTATTATATATTTTTTACAAATCTTGATGCTTTTCTTTTTCAGTGGACAATGATGCTCTCATTTTAGAAGATACCCCTATAAAGTTAACTTCTGTGATAGCTAAGCTTTCCCTTCTCTGTTTCCAAGTAGAAGAAACACTAAACAACATTGTAGCACAAGGAAGTGGCCCTCTAATAATTCCCTCCTTTGTCTCATGGTACAAGTGTACTTATATTGTGTTCAGGTGGCAGCTTCTGGCTATTGTCATTTTTATGAGGAAGATGGGAGAGAGGTATACATGGAAATAATAGGCAGGGCTGGGCTGAGTGAGGAGGCAGATATAATTTTATAATGCTATCTTCAAGGTTGATGTTGGGACTGTTTTTGTTAAACTCACACATAATTCTTCTCTCTCCCCCCCCAAATAATTGTAACTCAGAGCATTAAAATAAGTTAGCACTTGTGGATCAAATAGATAAATAAATACTTCAGCATATTCAGTGATGCTCTATTGTAAAGGAAAAGAACATGGAGAGTTCTACAATAATGTGGATTACACACAGTAATCAACAATCAGATTTCACACAATAATAATAATAGCCCTATAATGAGTTGCTACTGGACCCTAAGGTTCTTGATGCTAGCAATACTTTAAGACAGCGGTGTCAAACTGCCGGCCCGTGGGCCAGACGTGTCATCGCAAAACCGTGCCCACTCCATTGCCGGCAATGGCAAAAAAGTTCTGATACGTAGCGCGACGTCACATGACATCACAGGTTTGACATGTCTGCTTTAAGCAAAGACCAAGTAGCTATTCTTAGACATGTTTATTTGTCATATATAAGGCATAATGAGATGATGTATACTATATGGCTTCCGTATATAGTGGAGTAACCAATCACGATTACAGTTACATTTAATAATAATAATAATGCTGAAGAAACAGTGGACCATCCGGTTAGCTGTTTCAAGAAGATCTCACAGACTGACTACAAATAATAGTATGACAAAGTAGCAACAATGTTGCATTGGAAGATCTGTAAGAAATAACATTTCCCTGTAAGCAAGAACTGATGGGATCATAAAGTAGAGAAAGTAATAGAAAATGAAGAAGCTAAAGTACTCTGGTACTTTAATTTTCAAGCTGACAGGCACCTGCCACATAATACTCTAAACTTAACAATCGTCAACAAGAAAGACAAAAAAGTCTGGATAGTGGACTTGGAGACAGCAGAATAGAAGAGAAAGAACTGGAGAAGATAATAAAATGCAAAAAACCTGCAAATAGAAATAGAATTACTGTGGCAAAAGAAAGCAAAAGTAGTACTATTAATAATAGGTGCCTTGGGTGCAATCTCAAAACAACTGGATCACCACTTGAATACCATTGACATTGACAAAATCACCAGGAGTCAATTGCAAAAGGCAACTTTACTTGGAACAGCTTACATCCTGTGATGCTACCTTTAACACCAACATACATCCACATCTGCTTATCCCAGGTCCTTGGGAAGGATAAAAGGATAAAAATGCCAAATCCAGTCTGAACATCTGGCTGACTGTACAGCGAATCATAATAATAACAATAATGTGAAATCAACATTGTATGGAGCAACTTTAATTTGTGTCTGCTAAAATTAGTAGTTTAGAGCAAGAGCTAAAACTTCCTTGAACAAAAAACATGAAGGCTTTGTTGTGGTGCACTGAAAGTGGTGTGGTGTGGCTTGTTGGCTGTAGATTCAAAAGGATTCATCTAAAACTTTCGCAGCATGAAGGGTTAGCATAATAAAAACTGCATTTGTGTTTTTGTCTTTCCTGCTGATAATCCGATATTGTTTCTGGAGAATCTGAGCCATTAACTACAGGCTGCTGCTCCAAAGTGGAAAACTGTAGGTCTACTTTAGAACCTTGTTTTTATTTTACCTGATCAAAATGATTACATTTTTCTAAGATGTCTTTTTATCTCTGGACAAAGGTTCCTCAACGTAAAATTGTTTTTAACAATTAACCAGTGGAACAACTTGCCTCCAGAAGCAGTGAATGCTCCAATACTGGAAGTTTTTAAGAAGAGACTGGACAGCCATTTGTCCGAAATGGTATAAGGTTTCCTGCCTGAGCAGGGGGTTGGACTAGATCAGGGCTTTTCAACCTTTTCACCCATTGTACCACTTTTAGGATATGGCAATATCCGAGTACCACCAGTCGCCTAGCAAGGTGTCAAAAACCTGATGACCAAAAAAAAGAGGAAAAAAGTGATGAAGTACAGGTAGTCCTCGACTTACAACAGTTCACTTAGTGACTGTTCAAAGTTACCATGGCCCTGAAAAAAGTGCCCCCCAAGCCACAGCCGAGCAAGACACCTGCCTGCCCACCCAGCGGCGCTCTTCCTCCTGTCTGAGGTTTTCATTGTTGTGAGCATTTCTATTGAGGATTGGCAGTGGGGGTGGGGTGGGGGGTGTTTGGTTTTTATTCCCCCCATCTGCTGGGTGGTTGCAGCAGGTTTTGGTCACTTGACATGACCCTGGGACACTGTGACTGTCATAAATATGAATCAGTTGCCAAGCATCTGAATGTAAATCACAAGACCCTGGAAATGCTGCAACATTCCAGCTGATCGGTGCTTCTTCAGGGCTCAGCAGAAGCATCAGGATCAGTCCCGAGCTCCAGCTGGAGCCTAGTGCTGATCCTGGCGCTTCCGCTGAGCCCTGACAGCCCTGCAGCTCCAGCCATCTCTCGCTCAGTCTTGTGCGGTGCTGCCACCAGTTCAGCTTATTCCCCTCCCCCGCTACCACTTTTCTAGGATGTTCGCGTACCACCTGCCAGATGCCAATGTACCACAGGTGGTACCCGTACCACTGGTTGAAAAGCCCTGGACTAGATGACCTCCAAGGTCCCTTCCAACTTTTTATTATTATTATTGTTGTTGTTATTATTATTATTATTATCATCTCATATTCAAGCTAGTACAGTTCCTTATTATATCAGCTAAGTAAAAACATGTTTGTTACATTTATCAATAGATTTTAGCTTATATATATCTTAATTATTTTTACATTCAGCCTTTATAAACAAATCAATATTCAAATTTAAATTTTAATATTTATACTTCTAAGTTTTAAATAATCAAAGTTTTCTTTATTTCAGTTCATAACAAAATCTAGTATTCAAAGTACACATCTTGTCTATTTGGGTATATTCTATTTTAATTCTCACTAATAAGTCAAAACCCCAATTTTCTTCAGCCTTATTCTAGCTTTCTTTCTTTGCCAACTCGCCTTCCATATCCATGCTTTTAAGTCATCAAATACTATATATAGATAGATAAAAGAGGCCATCCAGTCGCCAGTTTTTTGGAAGGGCTAACAAGTCGTCTCTCTATTTTTCCATCTCGACGTAGTTGTCCTGAAATGTTTATCTTCCCTTTGGTCTGTTCTTCTTCTTGATCCTCAGGTTTCTTCTGGTTTATATAGAAAGTCTTTTCCCTTTTCAGTGTTGTCAGTCCCTTTTCTGGGTTTTCCGTTAACTGTGATTGTTGATCAGTTGAATCTTCTATTATAGTATTTGATTGTTCCACTTCTTCTATTATATTCTGTGTAGTTGATTCTTTAATTGTAATCAAAGTTTGGGTTCGTATATCTAGGCTGACATCTTGTTCTTTTCTGTAGCTTCTTATTTCATCAGAAGCTGTAAGAATAGTTTCATAAATTGCTTTCAACATAAAGAGAATCTGTTCCTGATCTTCATTCATGTTCTCTTAGTGGTATGTTAAATTAAAAGCTTTACCATCAGAGAGTGAAAATAATTTTGTCACTGAGTATAGAACACAGCTGGGCTTCTCACAGCTAATATCTGCCAGGGTTGCAAAAGTCTTATCTGTAGTCTGTGCTTCAAGCCAAGTCTTTTTTAGACAATAACAAGTTGTATTTTAAGTCCAAAATTTTTATAATCCTTTTTTCCAATTTTACTTCTTTTTTGTAAGTAAAAACCCAAATCTTTAATAAAAATAAGAAATCTTTTAGTCCTCAAATTTTAGAAAGATAGAAATCCAGTTAGAATCAGGTTATTCTTTCAGCATTTTAAGCTCCCCTGGATAGTCAGTCGCCGCTGTTTTTAGAGGGTGGGATAGAATTTCCTTTCCCTCTCTCCACAGGGGGGAAAATACTTTGGGCAGCTTATACAGGTGGAAAAAATAGTTAGGTTCAGATCTCACCCAGTCTCATCCGCGCTGCTTTATAGGTGCCTGGTGGTAAGTTTGACTTTGGCTGTCTGCAGCCTAGTGATGGGCCATATTTCTATGGCCGGTCATTCGTCCGCCGGTTTGGAGTGCTGCCCCGGATCGAGTGGAAAGGCTACTGCCCTTCCGCAATCCAGCAGGGGTCTCCTCCTTGCTTGTTGCCCCTACAGGCAACTTTCGACCCTTTCCAGGATCCTCCAGCAGCGCGAAATTGGACGTGGAAGACGGGCTGCGGCGGCAAACCGGAAGCCTCTCGACCTCTTTCATTCTTGCAGTGCATGAAAGTATGAGTGCATTGTTCCTTCTCTTTACCAAATTCACAGTGAGTGGTGATCCGTGGACTTTTTACCCACTGAACTTTATCTCTTTCCTGGGGAGTCTTTTGCCCCAGATAGGAAAACTTTAATCATTTTTGCAACTTGTTCGCTTTATATATTTTTGAGATCAGCTACTGGCATATTTGGGATGATATCTCATACCAAAAAAGAAGCAAAAATATATAATTGTATCTGTGCTCAACAGAAGAACCTATGTAGATTTGTCTTCATTACAAAGAGGTTTTTGTGCAGACTTAGACAGGAAAGAGCATGGCTGCATTGCCAGTCTCTCTTTGTTGGATATATTTATTCCTTCAACCTGTAAGGAATTACAATTTGTAATTCTTTCATTGTCTAAATCAGGGCTTTTCAACCTTTTCACCCATTGTACCACTTTTAGAATATAGCAACATCCGAGTACCACCAGTATCCTAGTAAAGTGTCAAAAATGTGATGACCAAAAAAAGGAAAAATGTGATAAAGTACAGGTAGTCCTCAATTTACAACAGTTCGCTTAGTGACTGTTTGAAGTTACAATGGCACTGAAAAAAGTGCCCCCCCCAAGCCACAGCCGAGCAAGACAGCGCCCGGCGGTGCTCTTCCTCCTGTCCGAGGTTTCTATTGTTGTGAGCATTTCTATTGAGGATTGGCAGAGGGGGTGGGGGGGTGTTTGGTTTTTATTCCCCCCCCCCGTCTGATGGGTGGTTGCAGCAGGTTTTGGTCACTTCACATGACCCTGGGACACTGTGACCGTCATAAATATGAATCAGTTGCCAAGCATCTGAATGTAAATCACAAGACCCTGGAGATGCTGCAACATTCCAGCTGATTGGTGCTTTTTCAGGGCTCAGCAGAAGCACCAGGATCAGCGCCGAGCTCCAGCTGGAGCCTGGCGCCGATCCTGGCGCTTCCACTGAGCCCTGACAGCCCCGAAGAAGCGCCGATCGGCTGAAAAGCGGTACTGATCCTGACGCTTCCGCTGAGCCCTGACAGCCCTGCAGCTCCAGCCATCTCTCGCTCAGGCTTGTGGGGTGCTGCCCCCGGTTCAGCTCATTCCCCTCCCCCGCTACCACTTTTCTAGGATGGTCACGTACCACCTGCCAGGTGCCAATGTACCACAGGTAGTACCCATACCACTGGTTGAAAAGCCCTGGTCTAAATAATCCCATATCTTAGAAAGAAATCAGGAAACCTTTCTGTTCTATTTTGGGGGAAACAGGCATGTGATCCAGAGTGTTCAGCTGCAATCCTTCCCAATCACAGCAAGCACTGAGAGTTTTGTTTGGAGCTTCTAAAACCAGCTGAAAAGGAGTGGGAATATGGCAGTGATTAATTACTACTTGCACCAATCTAAGTTAACTGTTTCTCTCTGTGTAACATTACCTAGGTTAAGTTTGTGGCTGTTTAGATGTACACTTTTTCCTACACTCCCCTCTCCATTTGGAGAGGAGTAAAGGGCTCATCTCCGATTTTTCATTGCTTCATTCTCCTTGCAAGACCATCTGCTCTAAGAAAAGATATCCCCCCCCCAATTGGTGTCCATCATAGCATTCCGCAGAGCCTGTCCAGGAACTCTACAGGAATCTTACTGTATGCTCTCCTGGAATCAACATGCCTTCAGCAATTCAAACTGCCTTGAATCTAGATTCATATCTGTTCTTCCCCAGTGTTAAAAGAGAACATGATGGCTTTCTTGACTGGGGGTTTTCATAACAGGATGGCAAACTGCACTTAAGCTGTCAACCTTACAATTTATATTTACATTCCACTTCATAGGGTTCCTAAGTGTTGTTGCATTTCTTATTAAACATGCCATAGGTGCTAAGAATATAAGCAGAAATAAAAATAAGTCTTTGATACATATTTCTTTATGGTTTAACAACAGAAGAAATAACCCCATTCATAATCATGTGAGCAAAGGTATTCAAATAATTTTTGCCAAAAAATAAATTTGATTAGGAAATCCAAATTATTTCATCAGTTTCATTAAAAAAAATAATTTGCAATATATTAAGGCTTTTGCTCCTTCTGTTGATGCCAGGATGATAATTTGTTTCTTATTTTTACATAATGGTAATAAATGCACTATTTAATATTATCAGAGGCTTGACATGCTTTCATAAAACCAGATTGTGTAGGAAATATTATTGAAGATAATACTTTTTTGAATTTTAATTCAAAACAGCCATAGTAGCTGTTACATAAGCTCTACTGTTGATGTATTTCTGATGAGTGAAATTAGTGTTTTACTCTTGGTTGCTAAAGGCTGTATAGTATGTTGTTGTGTTTTAATCTTTGTCCACCACCCAGAATCACCTGTCTGAGATGAGTGAGCATATACATAATATAAATTGGCATCAAGATTTAACATTAATTATAGTTTTGACTGTTTAGAGGGCCCCTGCCATCTTTTAAAAATAACTGTGACTTCATAGTACGAAACTGGCAAATACTTTCAACAAAATAGAAGCGAAGCTGCTTCAGTTTTTATAATATTTTATAGGAATCGCATCTGGACCTGGAGCTTTTCCAACTTTCATTGTATCAATAGTTTCAAACATTTTCTATAAAGTTGATGGTATGGCTAATAATGTGGCCAATGTTACTGATATATTTAGTTTTATTTTTCATGCAGCTGTCTAAATTATTCAGGATTATAGATTTGATGAATAAAAACACCTTCCCTACCAAGCCATGTCCATGAAGGGATCTGGAGTGTTGATGAAGCCTGGAACTGCAGCTCTTAAAAAATTCCCACATTACCCCATGGATCACTTTGGAAATTGCTTGCTGGATTTTGTGGAGCATCATCCTAATGGGAGATTTGTGACAACTCTCCACTGATTGATGTTGGAATATTACTCTGGAAGACCTCTCAGGTCCTTTGGCACATTGAATTGCATGAGCCTCCTAAAAGATACTATATTTTTCTACCAATCTGTTAAAGGATGTTTTGTCTCCGCTATTTACTCTTCTATCTTTTCCCCATTTCCCTCAATTTATTTTCAGTATATCATAACTCTTTTTTCCCCTTTCAGGAGAATACCCATGTTTAATTTTACAAATCATAGTATTTTCTTTATTTTGGGGTGCTTCACTCATTGCAACTACTGAGGTGGTAGATTAATTCTGGCCATTTTTATTTATTTATAAAATTTGTATGGTCTCCCATGTCACAAAAAATGATTCTGGGTGGCATACAACAATGTTATAAAACAACATATATATAATGCAATCATTATAAAAATATAAGAACTAGTATTAAAAGATAAATATTATCAAAAGCAAAATATATAAGCCTCCAGAAGCGGTGAATGCTCCAACACTGGAAGTTTTTAAGAAGAGACTGGACAGCCATTTGTCCGAAATGGTATAGGGTTACCTGCCTGAGCAGGGGGTTGGACTTGATGACCTCCAAGGTCCTTCCAACTTTATTATTATTAGGCAATGAAAGAATGAAAATATCCACCTCAGCAGTGGGGCCATTTAGACACCTCTAGTTCCCTGGAACCCCCAGGACTGGTGACACAACTAGGTCTTGAGGGACTTTCAGAATGTCAGGAAGGATGGAGCTAATCTAATTTCGAAGGGAAGAAGGTTTCATAAGGTGGGCGCTACAGCAGACAAGGCCTACCACATGTTTGTGCTAACAGATGGTACCTGCAGCATGCCTCCTCTGCTAGATCTAATGGGTGGGCTGATGCAAATGGGTGGTACCTCAGATAATTTAGTCCCATGCCATGAAGAGCTTTAAAGGTTAAAATCAGCATCCTGAATTCGGCCCAGAAGCAAACAGATTGTAGAGCAAAGATGTGACATGTGCTGTTCTAGGAGCACACATAACTATTTTCCCATAGTTCTGTTTCTCCCCAGATCCTTTTGTACTGAGTTCTTACTTTTTTTCCTCCTTTACTAGCAGAATCTGCTCCTTTTAAAACATTTATTTAGAGTTCCTGCATTATTCAGTACAGTATTTTCTTATATCTATTTCTGGGTGCCATTTCCTAGCAATAACTGACCATAGCTATTGAGCTGGGCATGCATTTGCAGCAGACAAGTAGCATTAATTTTACTGTATTTTCTTGCTGTCTAGTTACTTGTGGTCTTGTGGGTATCTTCTGCTGGGGGTAGCTTCACTTTTTGCCTTACCTTGTCAGTAGGAAGCTGTTTGATCTTGTCTGTTTCTGAATGACTGTGTGCTCTCTATTCTCCTTTTTTCCTTTTTGAAAGAATTTGTTTTTCACTATTACTCTGACTTTATTCCTTTAGATTTGGGTACAAATTCTTTTAAGAGATTTTTGAAGAGAGAAGATGCTTGATAATACAGCAAGAATGAGTGATGATCAAAGTTTGGGTAACTGCTTTGTCATATGCAGAAGTTTAGAATAAAATTTAGTAGCAGCTTGCCTTGATTACATACGAACTTTATTTTAAACAGTTAACAGTTTTGAGGAAAATCAATTTTTAAAAAAAAAAAAAACTTCCCCAAATCAATAGTCTGAAAGCATCTTTTCAAACTAATATGTTTTATTAAAAAGCATAAATAAAATCTACTGAAGTCATTAATAAAATGTGTTAGCCAGAAAAGATGCTACCAGCTTCTTCTCATTTTGGGCTACTATAGATTAACCTGGCATGCCTACGGTGTTTTTAAGTATTGAAGTGTTTTTACCTATTGTTAATAACCCGGCTTATGGGACTTTACATACCCAGGAAATAAAATGTAGCTTTATTTTTTTAAACTGTAAAGTAGGGGTGTCAAACTCAATTTCATTGAGGGCCACATCAGCATTGCGGTTGTCCTCGGGGCCAGGTAGGTGTGGCCAGGATGGGCGCAGCCTACTGGGTGGGCGTGGCTGGAGTGGGTGTGGCCTACTGGGTGGGCATGGCCAGCTCTACATCGTTTGTGTCAAAGGTGCCTGTGGGGGCCTGGGCAGGAATGGGACAGATCTGAGGGTCTTTGGCAGAAGGGGGTGGGACCAGGGCAAGCACCAAAGCATGGTCCACTGGAAGAGCCTCACTGTTCCTCTCAGGCCATGCAAGGGGGGGCTGGATGGTGCCGTGGGCTTCCCGGAGCCCTGGGCAGCAGAGATCAAATGCCCAGCCTGGCCCTCAAGCACCTGCGGCACCAAGCTCAGCCCCACTACCCCAAGGGGGTGCCCAGCTACACTTTCCTCCTCCTCAAGGCTGCTGCTGCTGTGCTTGCTCTCCTTAGTCAGGTTGCTCATGATGGGTACGAGGGCAAAGTCAGAGGGAGGCCCACTCTCTCTCCATGGGAGGAGACCTGGCTTTGTATCCAAAGCTTCCTTAGCAATAGGATGGGAGACCCCCAGGATAGGCCAGGAGGAGGGGGCAAGGGGATGGTGAAAGGGCAGCAGGGCAGGACTAAGGCAGGACTTCCCTCAGACCCTCCCTCCCTCTCCCTTCCTTCCTTCCTTCCTTCCTTCCTAAGAACAGAGTGGTGGGAAAATATTTGAGATGAGGGAGGGAGAAAAACAGGCAAGAAATGCAGCTGGTGAGGTGTCACCCTTCATGAGGAATGAAGAAATGCACCATCGCCTAGAAGTGGCCAGCACATGGCTCTTGCCTACTTCACATGTCTGGCTTGGTGAGCTTTGGGGCAGGGGACACCATGAGCAACGTGAGAGTCGACGTTACCTGCGCAATGCCATCCAGCCCCCAGCCTGCCTGGTTTCGGCAGGCAGCGAGGTGCTCTCCTCACAGTGCTGAGAGGCTGAGCCAGGCAGCACAAATCCGAAAAGAAGTGCGACGCCACCCAGCCCCCAGCCTGCCCGATTTCGGCAGGCAGCAGGGTGCTCTCCTCACAGTGCTGAGAGGCTGAGCTGAGCAGTGTGAAGCTCACCAACTTTGCACCTTGCTGCCTGCTGAAATCAGGCAGGCTGGGGGATGAGCGGCGACGCGCTTCTTTTGGAATTTGCGCCGCCTGCTCAGCCTCTTGGCGCCCCACTGCCTGCCGAAACCCCTCCCCTGGAGCCCATCAAGCCGGATATGTGAAGTAGGCGAGGGCCATTTGTTTGCCACTTCCAGGCGATGGTGCATTTCTTCATTCCACACAAAGGGTGACACCTCCCCAACACGCGCCCAGGGGGCAGGGCCAACGCGGCAGGGGCCAGTACCTTGCTGTTTCCAGACGGCCTTGTAGAGCTAAGACTGAATGCATTTCAGCATAGATGGCCACCACAAAATTGTACATTGATTCCCGGGCGGCCTGGGCCGGGGCCAAGGCAGCGGGGGCCATTCCCTCACTGTTTCCAGGATGTCTTTGCGGGCCACATGAAACCATGTCGTGGGCCGCATCCGGCCCCCGGGCCTTGTATTTGACATGTCTGCCGTAAAGTAAGCTTCTCCAACCTGGTTCTTTCTAAATGTGGATTACAGCTTCCATCATTCTCCAAATGGTCACTAAATATACTAGTTGGAACTGATCAGTGTTTTAGTTGATTCCAAACTGGAGAACAGTTCACAGGTTGGGAATGCTGCTGTGACAAAATTGTTGGAAGAGACAGCTCAATCTTGTATCCCATCCCTTTCTTGTGGCTGCCAGGTGAAATAATGGGACCAATGGGACTCCATTATCATGTATTTTACCAGCTGTTTGCAAATGCAGTAGAAATGTGTCAAGAAGTTCACCATAATAATTCCAAAACAATTCAGGAGTGTTCTTTTTACAAACAATGGAAACTGAATGTTGAGATTCACAGGATCTAAATTTTACACTGAAACCTAGAGGCTGCATGAACTTGTGGAATCCACAAAGCTGTGCATTTCCATTTTTGGTCTTACAAATCCAGGTTATACTTTTCAAAAAGGAATGCTGTTATTCCATTTCTTTTAACAAAAATTACTCTTTTTTTATTCATCTCTCATACATTCTCTTCTGGCTATATTTTCTCATTGATCACACTTCCAATTTTGACTGCAACCTTCCTCTTGTTCTTTCAGTTGTCTATGAAACATCTGTTGCTTCTAAGCATGCTTCAGGAGCACCAAATAAACCCAAAACTCTTCTGCAGAAATGTTTGCTGCCTGCTGTAGTGGTACTCTCAGCTCAGTTGCAGCTGTTGGGCTTCTGGACCAGCTTGTACCTTTGCTCTTGATTACACTGCATTCAGAATATGAGCCTGTAACAAATCTTTTGCTTGTGAGATTTGCTGATATGGATTTGGAAACTGATTCTGCTATAATTTTCAGGATTATGAATGTTATTTTGAGTGTCCGCCAAAACAGCTGTTCCCCTTCCCCCCACCCCCCACCCCTGGGAAAGCAGCAGTTTTGCTTAGGGCTTTTAATGCAAATTTTATGAATATAAAGGGCATGTTTGCCCTTGTGCTCAATACACTTTAAAAAGAAGAAGCTGAGCACATCATTTGCAACCCAAAGTGCCTCTGAATATATATGCTAAGGTCTGATCAATTGAACTAACCCAAGGAGGCAAAACATGCACTAATAGACCCAACAAAATATTGTCTTGATTGATTGCCGTGATGCATTTTGGCAGAATGAATCATGTTCCTACTACCATGGAATAATTTCACATTTTATCAGATTTAGGGAATCTTCTCTATATCAGCTTGAATGTTGGTGAATGTCATGTGTCTGCCACTGAACTTTTATTTGTGGCCTCTGGCATTGGCACAGTAAGATTCTAAATCAAGTCTGAAGGCCTTTTGATTTTCACCATATGTCTGTACGGGCTGAAAACGCACTTTCTGTATTTGAATTTTCATTGTCCTACATCTTTTTCTCTTATTATAATTCAAAGATTCTAGCAGACTTATTTTCTCAAAAAATAAGAACTATGAATCGTATAATGAAATAAACATTCTTCTGGTTTTTCTTTAAGTGTTTCAGTTATAAAGAAGCAAAGACTGCATTCAGTAAAAAGCAGAAGTTAGTTCCTTAAGTAAGGTATTGATTTTTGCTTGATATTTTGGTAAAATAGGCAGAAGACTGCCCGAATACATGCATAAACACATGGATAAAGAGAAACAAAGGGAGTCTAAGCATGCTAAAAAGGAAACAAAAAAGACCAGAATACATTCTTTCCAATAACCAATTCCAGATCATAAGAGATTAACACTAGACAAGCAATCAAGCAGAAATCAATACTTAAATCAAGGAACTACCAAGGAGAAAATCACCCCCCCCCCATCATCAGTGGCAGGGCAAGTTATCAGTTTGGATGGGCTGAATGTATTTCTGCCAGTATTTCAGATGACAAATTCTCATGTGGGCTTCCATAGAAGCACCATCCTATTCCCATTGATGAATGCTTTTTGGCACATATCCAGGAAGACCTAACATAATTATATGTTTTGATTGTATTACTCCCAAGGCTATTGTATCTTTATAAGTTCAAAATCTTCTTCAAGCCAAGCTGGACTCTTGATATTTTAATGAACAATGCATGTAATTTCACAAGATCTTCTCATTTTTCACTTCTATTCAAAAAGAAAAATATTAATTTCTATGCAAAACTGTTTCAGCTTATAATTATGTAAGCAGCATTGTCTTCTGTTCCCTCCCCCCCTTCTGTCCTCTGCCTTCCGAAGAGTATGGAATATGGTAAATTATTTTACAATCAAATTGCTCTATCATTCTGTGATTAACTATCTTCCTGACTGGAACAATAGTGCATCTCCTAATATAATTGTGTGCTCATTTAAAAATGTAGTTGTTACTAAATTGTCCATATAGTTAACTAAGGGCTTCAAGTAAAACTCAGCTGGCAATCTTCTTTGGCTAGTGAGTTTCCCTGTGTCTTCAGATCCTCTTCTCCCTCTGGATGTCTGTGTGCAAGGTTAGCTAGTTGCACATATATGCATGTGCAAGGTTAGCTAGCTGCAACCATCTTTAGGGGAAATCAAAAGGTACAGGTGCATAAATTGAGTATCCCCCCCCCCTTTTTTTTTCCTTTTGGTGAGTCCGAATCTAAATTTAGAATGACAGCAGGAATTATCTTGTGTGCTTTTTTTCTGAACTTGGAATTATGGAAGAAGCTGTGAGCTAAACCATACAGTTTCATTGTTCACGGTGTGCTATAATTGATCCCTTTCAACTATATTTTTTCTCCCTGTTCGAGCATGGGATGATACATGAGGGTGGTTTTCTACAATACTCTACTAAAATGGGAAGGGCTATAGAAAAAAAATCAATAAATATTAGTCCAAGCTACAATCTAGAGAAAATTGATACAAAGTGTTGTACAGATTGCATATAACTCCATATATGATTGCTAAGAAAAAAAGTGTATAACAATGAATGTTGTAAATGCCTTAGTTAACCCAACTGAATCAGTTCAGCATTGGGGGAAAAAACACTTACTTCCTGTGACTGATGTAGAGGAACATGTAACAAAACAAACTGTGTTATTTGCAACGGCTGCAAGGAAAATATGAATCCAGATATTGACTGATAGTGCTCTTAATTTTAATGGAAGTGAATGGAACTGTTAACAAATTGTTACAATTTTATATGAATTTTGCTAAAACACATGGTTGCAAATAAACATACTGATAAGTAACTAAATCTTGGAAGTTTATTTTGCCTGTTCCTTGGAATGCAATGACTGACAATATTTACATTTGCAGAAATCTGTAGTGGGACCCTTAGTAATACGGCAATTTAGGGTAATATAGGGGAAGCTAGGTAATATTTTGTGTGTTGGTCAACATCACATTTGCAAATCAGTCTAGAAAGCAAAACAGCTTCCTTTGCTCAAACATACAAGACCAAGGTAATCATGATACAGCTGTATTCTTAGTCCATATTATAATTAGCATAATAAGTAATACAATCATTTTTTTATCTATGTAGAATTAGGTTTCCAAGTACTTCCTCTGCTGTTTGGTCTGCAATTTTAAAAAATTTTCTTTGCTATCCATCTAGAATATTGTAGCTTTTCCTTCTCAGAATTTGCATTTAGATTGGCTACCTGGAGTGAGAGCAACATGGATGGTAAAAGTCGGTGCCAACCAGTTTCTCTTTCCTTGTAATCCCCTTGCAATCAGGCTACCATTTGCATAAAAGCATCTCTCTTGGTTATTGATCAACATGAAAGGCATCCTTTTTAGTTTATTTTTTCATAGAGAAGTCCCTCTTTTACAAAGCCACAACAGTTAGGATGAAGCAAAAAAAGAGAGATTTTTTTTCTCCCTTTTCTTTTGCACTTTTATAATTATTATTCTGTACTGGTTAGGCACAGTTGCAACTCTTACTAAGAGTCTGTGCTATACATGTGTAGCAAAGCTTCAAGAAGAATACTTAGCCTTGCAAAGTGTGGGCAGGGAAATGTTTAATACCATGTTTTATGAACAGAGTTGCCGTTGGCATGTAGAGATTTATGATCTACAGGTAAAGCAAGTGATTCTCTTTATCATCATTCCTGATGGAATTTGGTTAAAAGTCAAGAGAAAAAAGAACATTCTTTACTTTCTTTTCTTCAGGACCATATTAAAGAACTGTATAATTCCATAGACAATTAACTTCTTGTTAATTGACTTAGTAGCCAGGGGGGAAAAAGGCTCAAATTGCTTTTGTGTGCTTAATATATATTTCATCCATGTTTCAGGTTTGCAGTAAGAATCAATAGGAAGGAATGGAGAATTTTGCTAGTGTGGGAGTGTTACAATCTGTCTAATCTGAGATGCTATGAAATAAACTAACTAAAGTCCTTAAACTCTGTATAGATGGCTAACTAGAACAAGGCACTCATCCTCAGCCTTTCTGCTGCTGATATGGGGATATTAAGACTGATATATACATAATGCCTTAAGATGCTTTGAACACTTTAGCACGGTATAAATATT
This sequence comes from Protobothrops mucrosquamatus, assembly GCF_001527695.2. Classification (NCBI taxonomy): domain Eukaryota; kingdom Metazoa; phylum Chordata; class Lepidosauria; order Squamata; family Viperidae; genus Protobothrops; species Protobothrops mucrosquamatus. The sequence continues at coordinate 541,519 of NW_015386492.1, read as the reverse complement.
AAGCAATAACCTTTAATTCCTATGCTGAAATAAGGGATTGATAATTTCAGAAGTTAAATAGGAAAGATAAGGAATCTTTGGTCTGGCTTGACTAGCCAGACAACCTTCAGATATCTTGAACTACGACAGCCAGTTATCAGTATAACACCCTGATGCCTTCTGCAAGCTGAGGTGTTATGCCTATATACTACAGACCCTTCCCAGGATGCTATTACTTCCCAGGATGCTATTGGAGGATAGGGCTTTTTAATGTAGGTACTGTTTGAATGGAGCAAAAGCTCCTGCATGGGAGTCCAGCATTTAATGAAAATGATTTTACATATATCTTTAAGATAAAAATACACTGCAAGGTAAGTCATTGGAAACCTATTACAAAAAGCATGCTGAGAAGTGAAACCCAAGGACAGTTAAAAGTTTGTTTATGAGAAATACTACTAGGGAAACATGCCTGTTCATGTGGATCAGGAGCTCAGATAATAATGGGTGTTTTGTTATTCTCTCCCCAGCTGTATTGTACTATATCTTGCACCCTTACCCAGAGAGCCTAGGGGGAAGCCATAATCTATTATGTTGGGAATAAAATTGTGGCTGGACCTGTGCCAGCATAGTATATTTATTGCCCACCAGTGACAATTCGGTATCATTTTGCTGCATTTGGTTAATTCCCCAGAGAGTCTTGAAAGAAATTTGAAAAGCCAGCAAGCCCCAAAAGTGGATGCTGGTGGGAAAATGGATGAAATGTTAGTATGGGAAAATTGTACGCTAATTCCTTTGCATTTCATTTTGATGACAGACTGATGGGCTTTTAACACAAGACAGTGACATTAGAGGTTTATTTCAGTCTCAAATAGCTTCATGGAGGATAAGCCTGCTGGCGATAAGCCACAAAGGCTAGATGGAGCTTCCCTGTTCAGAGGTGGTGTGCTTTTCAATACTAGATGCTACAAATAAAGAACGGAGAGCATATGCCTTCATGCCCCATTTAAGGACTTCTTGGATAAATCTGGCCAGCCAGGCCATTGTCAAAAATGGGTAGCTGGAATGCTTATGTTTAACCAAAGGAACTATTTACCATTTTGGATTTTCATTCAGAAACAGGCCTAGGGAAAATACCTGTTGAATTCTAAATATTTACTTCCTTTTAACCTGTAAAGGGGCCATAGTCTGAGTTGGTATGGATTCTGACAGATTGAAAGCAAGAGATGTCTGGGGAGGGGGGTGGAAATCAAAAGCTGGAAGATGGCATAGCATTATGTTGCAGATACAAAAGACATTAAGCTTAGATTATGATACCATCCTCTTCCTCCTGCACATTGTAACTCTTTATCTCCAACTGCTGATGCTCCTGACTGAAGAGTTTGAAGGCTGATAGGACAATTGCTTTTAGTTGTACCACTTTTCTTTCATTTCCTCAGCCTGCTTCTTTATTAAGGATCTAGATAAAACAAGAGCATTTTTTTAAAAAAGTATTGGAAACCATTTCATCTCTAATTTATTGACCCAGTGACCTGCAAGTACAGAATTGAAGCAGTTTGTCTAACTGACAGAAGTGTTTCTTGTAGAACTAAATTTCATTGCTTTGTGAAAAAATGGGCAAGCTGTGAGCTGGAGGCAGCCCTCAAGGCTCAATTGAGAATGCATAGTTTGTGATCAGCATTTGGTGGGAACCCAATCACTGTCTTCACAGCCTGTGTTGTTAAAATAAAATATAGTTTATTTGTTTTTGTATAGCGTGTTACACGAATTCAGTAATTATGTTTTGTTAACCCAGGTTTAAGGTTTAGCATGCTATATAATCTCAGTCCCTGTGTGGTCCAGGGAACCAAAGAACCAAGGCATTCTTACCCATTTTCTTTCTCTTATCAGCCTCAATTTGCAATGAGGAGCAGCAAGTTTTTTTTTACTGTATTAATATTAACATCCCTTATTGTTAGTATCTATTAAACTTACTAGCATCAAGATTAATGGTGATACTAGTTGCTTTTTAACCTAGTTTTGGATGCCTACGGAATTAATGTAAAATCCCTCTCCAATTATTTTCAAAAGGGTGGTAGGAGTAACACTAGTCTACTATTTGAAAGTTTTAGTATTAGGCTAGTACAATATTCGGTAGAAGGAGAACAGTTAGTGGGCCTAGGACTTTCTTATATATGAACTTTTATAGAAGGATTTTAAATAGAAGGACTGGAAAAAATCTCTGTTCTTAACTAGCTACTATAAAAGAGGCTACTTGAATGAAATAAACATTAAATGCCTCCTCTGAACCAAGCCCAAATACTAAATGCCTCCTTTGAACCAAGATCACCATGTTCATAAACATGTTCATGGTGATCTCATGAACACGCTTATGTAATTTTCTCGGCCTGATTATGAAAGTAGTTCACCATTGTATTCTGGAATGTTCTAAGATCTTTCCAGGGTAACCCACTACATTAGATTTCTATGGAGGAATCTCATCCAAGTTTTAACTGGGCCCAACCCTGTTTAACATTCTTGCTGTGACAGTTGGCCAGCTATTACCCATAAATAGTGTATGCCTCGATCTGTGATTGGTCTCAGCCATAGAATTCCTACCATTTTTTTTGCAAAGGGAGGGGAGGATATGTTCATCTTTAAAGTGTGATAAGACTACACTGATTTTTGGTATTGTTGTGGGAGACTAGTGCATTTATTATGACATCAAGCTTTTTTTTATTAGAGTCCATGCTGTGAGATGTGCCTGAAGAACTGCACTTTATTCACGTAAATACTTTACTCCAGTTAATATTGTAATAAATTAGTCAGCACAATTCCTTCCTGAAAAAGCCTCTTAATATTTTTGAAGAAAAAGTATAAGAATGGCAAAAATTTAATTAAAAAATGTATATTGGAAACATCAGTGTATTCACCAAAATCTACTCCTCTTTACCGTAAAAATATAAAAAGACCCTTTTGGTCACTCCCCGTAAAGGAAAATGGAAAGAAAATGGGACCCATTGCATATTTGAGTTCAAAGACAAGTGGAAGAGGTTCTGAGCAAGATATATCAAGAATGTTGGTGATTTCATACTTGCAAACTGCAATCAACATTCCTGCCTGTTACTTAAAAGGCATCAAGACAAATTAAATTGTACCCCCCTGCATAATTGACACAATTATATTTATTTTATAGTAGGTGCTCTTTTGGGGAAACTCAAATACTATAGAAACTTTTTCCAATTTCTCTCAATCTCTTTTGAGAGTTTCATAAGGCATTCTTGCATCAGTTCAGATTTATCTTCTTGATTTTAAGCAATAAACTAGCTTTATAAAAACAAACCAACAAACCATTTTCAGGACACTGAGTTACAATCTTTACTACTTCTTTCTAAACTTGCATATTGATTACAGAATTGTCCAAAAGAATCCAGCAAAAAACTTATATCCAGATTTTCTTGTATCTGGTTTTTCTTGTATCTGGTTTTTTTTAAATAAAATTCACCTCAGTGCCATTACATTTCCACATCTCAACTATGAATTTGAAAATGGGTCAGAAATTGGCTGCCACCTATTGAACAGCTGGGCTTTGTTTATTAAGTCTAAATTGGGAGGTTGATGAATTTGTCTCAGACACAGCACTGTATGCTTTCACTATCTTTAGAAATGTCTTAAAAGAATGCAGAGTTTGAGTGGAATGTTTTTTTTAAAAAAACAAAACAAAACAGGAAAACAAACAGGAAAACAACAGCAGAATCTGTTCTCAGATTCCAGATTGTTTCCCTGAGACAGGCTGTGAGCATTGGAAAAACTACCAGTGTATCAGTTTTTGCTTTGGGGTTTTTTTACTTGCTAGGGGCCTGTGATCGTTAAAAATTGCTCTAGCATACCTGCTTGAAATACTAATCCTATTTGTTTTAGGATAAGTTAACATAAAAATAATCTGATGTTGTGTCACTGTTACTGTAGAACATCCTAAACTTATTTGCACAGCCACAGGATGGAACCTTTTGTCTCAAATAAAAATCTCTTTCTTTTAAATGCATGAGAACCACGTTTATTTGTATTAGGTCAGTGTTTCTCAAACTCAGCAACTCTGAGATATATGGACTTCAACTCCCAGAATTTTTGAGCTGGATTAGATCATGGGTGAGTCTCAAATCTACCAACAAGGCCAGTGGGTAGAATGCACCAGTGGGTTCATAAAGATTCATCCTTCACCTCTCTAGTTAAAATGACCAAAAGTGTTGAGAAAGGTGATCTCTGCTTGAGAATCCTGCAGAGCTGCTACTTTCAGAGCAAAATATACTAGACTAGATGAATATGTAATCTGATTTGATGTTCTTGCTGTTGCTGTGTTCTGCTGGAATACTTATTGGCCAAGGACTTTGAGACATATAGCTGATCATTTGATTTGAGCTTTGGGGGGGATAAACCTCCTTCAAAGATCTCCAAGTTCTCTTTTGTTTTACTCTTGATATGCTTTTACCAAATGTCTGCATGTAGCGGGGAGTAATTACAAGACAAGTGGAAATAGAGACTTTGGTTTATAAAACAAGAATAGTGCCAAAAATGAGAACAAGAGCTGTAATCTGTTTCTTGGAGTTCATTTTTTCTGTCTTGCTCATCTTCTAACATTCTTCAGTTTACTGTGTTAGATATGCATTGCTGTAAAGGATATCTGGATGTTTTGAAGTGCTGCTGCTGTAGCTGCCTTTTTTTTAAGGCAAATCAAAGGCAATCCCAGGACTCACAGAAAAATGAAATGAAACTGCTTCCCACTGTTACATTCATGCTGAGCCCTCTAGCCCAGTGGCCCCCAACCTTTTGGGCACCAGGGGCCAGTTCCGTGGAGAGAGATTTTTCCGTGGACCGGAGAGGGTGTGGTTTCGCATGCTGTCTGCACCCCATGGACAGGGCTTCGCTTGTTGGGGCGGCCTGGTTTCTGGCATGCCACGGACTGGTGCCGGTCCATGGATTGAAGGCTGGGGACCCCTACTCTAGCCTACTGGCTCTTTCCACATGAAATTCTAACTATTGAGAAAATGCTATACTAGGAAAAGGAGATTTTAATATTGTAATATTTTAATGAAAAATCTCTGAGAATCTTTGCACATTCCCTAAATGACCACAATGTGTCAAATGTACCTAGGACCTCCAAAGTTTAGGGATCCTTGGTAAACAGCTTCTTCTGAAATCAGTGTAGGAAAGATTGCAGCTTATAATTGTAATATTAAATGCATAACCATAACAAGGAAGAAGCCTCACTGAGTAATATGCAGAAGACCACAGTTCTAAAACGTACATGGACCTTTCAGATTTGGTAAACAAAATGATAGATCAGTTAATTAGTTTTTTTCATTATTGTTGCTTAATGGCAGTTTTGCTGCTGGTACAAAGGGAGTGTATCTTCTAATTTTGGTGATTCCTCAATGGGTTTTATATATACGGTATATATATGAAAAGACACTTTGGAAATTGCTGTGGATCAGCATACTGCTAACAGGTTTTAGAGAACATTTTATATTTATAAACAACTACATGACTTAAAGCCCCATTTCTGGGTATTAATGAAAAATATTGATTTTACGCTTTTTAAAATCCCTGATGGACCAGGTTCAGCATTCCTTAAGGATTATATTCTCCTACACAAACCTGCCTGGTTGGTGCAATCGGCTTTAAGTCCTCTATAATAGGGCTTTTCCACCTTTTCACCCATTGTACCACTTTTAGGATATGGCAACATCCGAGTACCACCAGTTGCCTAGCAAGGTGTCAAAAACTTGATGACCAAAAAGAAAAAAAAAAAAAGGAAAAAAGTGATAAAGTACAGGTAGCCCTCGACTTACAACAGTTCACTTAGTGACTGTTCGAAGTTATAATGGCACTGAAAAAAGTGCCCCCCAAGCCACAGCCGAGCAAGACACCTGCCTGCCCACCCGGCGGCGCTCTTCCTCCTGTCTGAGGTTTTCATTGTTGTCAGCATTTTTGTTGAGGATTGGCAGCAGGGGTGGGGTGGGGGTGTTTGGTTTTTATTCCCCCCCATCTGCTGGGTGGTTGCAGCAGGTTTTGGTCACTTCACATGACCCTCGGACACTGTGACCGTCATAAATATGAATCAATTGCCAAGCATCTGAATGTAAATCACAAGACCCTGGAGATGCTGCAACATTCCAGCTGATCGGCGCTTCTCCAGGGCTCAGTAGAAGCACCAGGATCAGTGCCGAGCTCCAGCTGGATCCTGGCGCTGATCCTGGCGCTTCCACTGAGCCCTGACAGTCCTGAAGAAGCGCTGATCCTGGCGCTTCCGCTGAGCCCTGACAGCCCTGCAGCTCCAGCCATCTCTCGCTCAGGCTTGTGCGGTGCTACCACCGGTTTAGCTCATTCCCCTCCCCCGCTACCACTTTTCTAGGATGGTCGCGTACCACCTGCCAGGTGCCAATGTACCACAGGTGGTACCCGTACCACTGGTTTAAAAGCCCTGCTCTATAATCAGCTATGGAGAGTTCCAGTTGAAGATGGTGCCTTTTTAAAGACCTTGAGTTATGATTTTATGCTGGTTTACTATTTTTCTAGAGTTATTATATTTTTATGGGAAAGTGAAATAGCTTCAGATTTTCTAATAGAATGAATAGGAGCCCTTGTTGGTTTGTACAGCTTTTTTCACAACTACTTTGCATATTACAGCAATCATTTCAATAGAAAGAAATGACATTTCTTGAGAATCAATATGTAAATATGGCAGGACTTCAGTAGATGTGAACTTTTTGATTTAAACACAAGTCTTAATACTCCCTTGCTTTTCCCCCTTGAACATTTACTCTCAAAAATTAGTTCCAATGTTTTTCTTCTGCTCAAATTTATTTCATTGAACTAAAAAAATTAACAGAGACTATCAACAGAAATAATTTGATCCCTCTGCCTGCTTGCCAAACTAATCTAAATATGTTAGCTGAATTTTAAATCAAACTTATCATCTGTACTCCTCAAATTTGTCTACCTAGTGATTGATGGATCATACCTTTCATTACCTACTCTATGCATCTAATATCTTAGTTCCCTTTCTTGATACACAATAGCTGTCAGTTTTTTGTTCTTGAATTGCTTGCTTACTACTTATTTTTCCACTGTCCTCAAAATCCATTCCTTTTTCTCCGACTCACTTCTTAATATCAATTTTCTAGGGTTGCTTGTTTGCTTATTTTTTCCAAACAGTTAACTACGGGTAATCCTTAATTTATGACTATAACTGAGACTGACAATTCATCACATGAACCCTATAGATTTTATGACCATTTTTACTGCAATTGTTAAGCAAATCCAATTAAATCAGCAAATAGGTAGGAAGTATTGGGAAAGATTATCTCTTCCTGAGAATCCTGCAGAGCTACTGCTCTTTGAGCAGAATGCACTTGCTTAGATGGATACCATAATCTGACTTGGCATAAAGCAGATCTTGATGTTGCTGTATTCTACTGGAATACCGTATTGTTGGTTGGCAGTTTGCCTGCTGGCATGGAAAATCGGGAGCCACCAGACAGCCCCTCCCTACTAGATTTGATCAGCCAAGAGGAGCAAGAATTGAGCTTGTAAGTAGTAGACCAAACATGTCTGAGTATCTTTCCCACTTCACAGACTTCAATGTCTGAAACTCATTGAAATAATAAGAGAGCTCTCAGCATTTCTATTTTTGATATTGCATTAATTTGAAGATTGAAGTTTCAGTTTGTCTAAATATTTCATAAAGTATAGTGCATCTCTCAAAATTGATTTTCTTCCCTTTCTGCTTAAAGACTTGACTGATCAAGTTTTTGATTAAATAAATCTGATCTGTAAGATTTATTTGGCAATGACTGATGTTCAATTTTTTTAAATGGAAACATTCTTTTTTTAGACTGGGTATGTCTATATAGAAATGGAATATGAGTCCTGTAATGATCCTACTGTAATCCAAAAAGTCTTCAGCAGTTCACAAAGATAAGAGAACATCATCATAATACATAAGAACATCTTATAAATACAATTATTTGTTTATATCCCATTTTTATTATTTTTACAAATAATAATTCAAGATAGTGAACATATTCAATACACCTTCCTATTTTTCTCACAACAACTCTGTGAGGTCAGTTGGGCTGAGAGAGAATGACTGCCCCAAAGTCATCCAGTGGGTTTTCATAGCTACGAAGGGACTTGAACTCAGTCTTCTGCTTTCTAGTCTGGTATCTTAACCACTAGACCAATTTTTAAAAAAACGAACAATACATGAATTATTACTTGATTTGGATAGTTTTAAGTCCCCAGTGTCTTCAGGCATTCTTTCTCAAAGACCTAACTGACCTTGGAACCTGTGTGGGGGTTTTTTTGTGCGAAATGTTATCTGAAACATTCTCTTCTATTTTTAATGTAAAATATGTGAAATATGAAAAGGCGGAGATTTGGGGAAAAAAGGTTGTATATATAGTTGGGAGACTTCTTAAATCCTGCATTTTCTAGATATACATAATCTCTCAATAGTTTTATAATAATATTCCTTTTAATTCATTGGGATAATAGAACCAAATATTCCTTGGGTAAATGATTTTACACAATTCATTTAATTTTCACTAAAAGGAGAAAATAAAGTATCAGTTTTGATTGCCCCCATGCCATCTTTGGGCATCAGGCAAACCTATTTTGCTCAGGGTTTATTTAGCATATTCCACAAGGACTATTGTTCTTTTAAATGCTTAGTTTGCAAAGAATACAATCGAAGAAGCTGTGCCTCAAAGATGTGTTCAAAATTGCAGAATGGAATGAGAGAGGTAAAAGGGAGAAAGGCTGATTAGGTGATAGCCAACAATTAGCTAAACAATTGGTTTAGCTCAAGATCAAAGATTTTGAAGTTTATAAGCAACCCCAGTGAGTCCCAGGAGCATTCTAACACAATCTTTTTGTTTCTCAGGGGCTCGGGCTCTGTGTCAGTTTCCATTTTGTCAGCAGCAACCCCCTTGGTTCCTGCGTGATCCATTTGCATGTCAGTTTCTTTTGGAACTACAGAAGAGAAAATTTCCAAAAGTTGGAAGATTTAGGGTTCTGATTACAGCTGCTAGGCTGTCATTAAATATTGGAAATCCAGGATTTATTTAACCAGTGGACAGATTATTGAACAAATAATTATACAGTGCATGGGAGGTTTTTAATAATGGTAAAAAGATATGAGGAAGAACATTATTTTCCTAATAATACTACTGTCCCTGCTGGAATTAAAGATATAATAGGCATCACTGCTAATTTAATGATTCTGAGTTCCTTAGAATGTTTATTTACATAAATTTGTTTTCTTGCTCACAGAATGTGGTTTGGCTAAGATTTGAAGTGTAGAATTCAGATTATCATTATCAAAACATGCATTTGGAGGGAAATTTGTACTCAGAAAATCCATTAGTAGTGACCCTTCCTGAGAAACCACCCCACACTTGGACGATGGTTCAAGCAATCAAAACTCAGAAATCATTCGTATATTTGTCTACATGTCTGCCTGTGTATATTTGCTTATTTATAAATGCCTTCACTTGTCTTGACTGATATTTCTCATTTATTTTGCTGTTCTGCAGCTGGTCTGCTCATCATCTGTTTATTTCTTTGTGGTGCCAAAAGAGTCAACAGGGATTCAGATGAATTGCTCAGATTAATGGATTGGAGGGTAGTTTGGGGTTCTACGCTGCAAAATTTGAAGGTAAGATGGTATTCTGTCATTGTTTGCAATTTTCTTTACTTCCTTTTTTCCCCCAAAAATGTGAATTCCTCTTTCAAACCATTGAATCCTCTATGAGGAAAATGTGTATACTTATTAGAAATGCATCTTTGCAAAAAGTGTCTATCTTTTGGGTTCTCAGCATTTCTACCCTATTTTTAAGTTCTCTGCTTTTGATGATTATGGCTGCTTGCAGTATGTATAAGAAAATTGCTCAGACTACATTTGTATAATTTATTTCTGCTGGTCTCTCTTGTGCCATGTAATTGTTGCTACATTATTTGGATAGAAATTTTTTTGGGAAACTAGTGATGTAATTTTTTAAAAAATAATGATTTTTTAATGTAAGCCTTCATAAACAGCTAATTTGACAGATATAAAGTAAACCTTCAATTTAACAGACCATTTGCAAGTAGAGACTGGATGTACATTAAGCCCAAATGCCTATTAAATCTTAATTTATGTCAGTTGCAACAATGTGTTCATTTTAGTAATGACATTTGACTGATTAATGCAGATACATAAATTAGGTCATTTACATCAATGTATGTAATGATGGCAGTAATATAAATTACATTGTTAATGTATACTGTTGTATCACTCACTATACAGACAATATAAATTTATAAAAATGATGAAATTTGTCTGCATTACTGTGGAACAAAGAACTTTATATGTTAAATGCTGAAACATATATTTGTATCCAAACTTTGCTGAAGTAAGGTCCATTAAATTAAGGTTTACTCCTATATGGATATATATTTGTGTATTGTAATTAACAGTGTGTTTTAAAAGCTAACAAATATTATGATTTATAGACTAGAATCCATGCACTATGGAAATAAATAAATATAAATAAATATAATTTGTAACTAATTAGTTCTATGAAATAATTAATTTTAAATAACTAAAATCTGGATATAATTAAACTGATCATTGCACATTTGAATTCTCAAGATACATTGTTGACTATATTTATGCTTTAGGATTTATTTTTTTAAATCAAGAACTCCAGCAATACAATTACTTTGCTTTCCAAATCACTTATTCCTCCTTTGTTCAGTCTTCCTTGCTGACTAACATTCCATATGGAGGTAACTGTTCCCCTTTCGGCTTCCTCAATCCTTTGAAGAAGAAAGTTATTTTTAAGGAAAGTTAGGAATTTACTAGAAAGACCATCCTTTGTAGAATTAGTGTCTTGGCAAATGTCAAGATAATTCAGATATGTGATTTATTGTGATAGAAATCATCTACATATTCTCATTTTTATATGGTTAGTAATATATCAGAGCAATGGTATAGTTTGTGCTCCTTCCATTTATTTTAATTCAAATGCTCTCAGCACTTCTCCCAGGTTCATTCCCTTGGGTATTTATGCAGATGTAGATATTTATATTTATTTTTTAGGCTTTAGTATCACCTTTATTGCACTTTGAAGGATGTAAATTGTAATCTTCAAGCATGAGAATTTCCTTAACAGATGTCACATAATCTTGAAGCCATATGTGCCTTATCTTGTTTAGTTCCCATTCTTATCTGCCCTATAACTTTCTGAACATCCGTTTTATTCAAAATTGTATTTTCTTGAGCCTGTATAAGAGCAGCTCTACAGTCAGGTTGCCCACGTCAGATTCAAAGCATCCTTGTCTACTTCAGATGAGAACATGCAGTAACATACTCCTAATTTCATTCCATTTTCTTTTCTACTTGATTTCTACTGTTCCCCTGCTTCTCGGTGGTCAATTGATCTTTGTAACAAATCATGTGACATGAAACATCTACAGCTATGCCCCCCATTATTTCCATGTGCAGTTTAATAACTGAGAATATTAGCAGAGAATAGTTGCTAATGCTTACTTCATTTTTATAGATTTATGTGTCATTGTCCATACAAAACATTAGGAGCAGCAGTGGGTTCCTTTATCCTGAATTCTTATTTGTTTGCTTTGTTTGTACTGAATTGTATTTTGAGACAGATGCAGTAATCTAGTGCTAGCTTTCCTGCTTCTGAGCTGACAGAAGGACAGTGCCATTAAGTAAATGTCAGCTGTGCTTGTTTGGCTTTGTGTTCCTTGTTAATAATTATAGAAAGGAACCTACCTATTTCTTCCTCTCCCCCCCCTCCCCAGCGGAAGTTTGTGGAAACCAGATGTTTACCCAGGGCAGAAGACAATGCTGGCCTTGAACTGCCAACTTAAAAACTATAGTTGTGCATGTTTCTCTTGAGGCATGCAAGTCATCCAAAATATATGGTTCAAAACAGAAGGATGAACTTAATTAGAATTACTCTCATTTTCCAGTTTGTTACAACAGTGAAAGACCTATTGTGTTTGTAACTGTTGTAACAATATATATTTTAGAAATAATGTAATATCAATTAAAATATAAAAACAATATAAATTTTAGAAAAGAGTAAATAGGAGAAAAAACTCTGTATACATGTATGCACATGCTAGACAGACCACATATTCCATCCTTCATTCTGTCAAAGTTTGGATTAATGAGTATTTGTCTTTTAAAAGTCTGAATCATATAAGCCAGTGTTTCTCAACCTTGGCCATTTTAAGATATGTGGACTTCAACTCCCAGAATTCCCTAGCCAGCCATGCTGGCTGGGGAATTTTGGGAGTTGAAGTCCACACATCTTAAAATGCTAGCCAGCCATGCTGACTGGGGAATTTTGGGAGTTGAAGTCCACACATCTTAAAATGGCCAAGGTTGAGAAACACTGATATAAGCAAAGGTTTCTAGTTTTCATGGCAGCAGGAATGCGGCTGCCTGGGAAATTCTCTGAATCCGGTGCAAGTGGGACTTCTAATAATGAGATGAGTAAGATTTGTTTGCTCAGCATGGTTTCTCATTTCTTCACACAACTAGGACCAATTGCAGCAACTGCACAGAATGTTTCTGCAGATCACATTGCAGCTCTATTATTTTGATCATAATTTTTTCCCCAAAGAAATAAAGGTTCATTTATATTCATTGGAGTTAAAATTATTGTGTTAAATAGCTGTTACTGCAGTCATTATGAGCTGGCCTGACTGCATCCTGGGGTCTAAACGAAGCTGGTATTCTTGTGAAACTTCATATGCTTTCATTCCTTTTATGGTTCCTACTTACTTCAGATATCTTTTCAGCTCAAAAGAAATGCTGTAGGCGCAGAATGAAGCACAATAGGGCAAGGGCTCTGGACAAAGATCTTGGCTTCTATTCAGAATTTTTTATTTGAAGAAATCCTTGATTGAACAGAAGGAATAGCAGAATAGAGCAAAGCAGTTTTTAAGGCTTGCATTTTGGACATCATGCCCAATATGTAGGATATATATGGAGATTAGAGAAGGCACAAACAGAAGATAAGAAAATGGCTTTAAGAAGTAGAGAGTCTCATAAAAAGAATGTTCTTTAAACGTATTGAGAAGTAACTTGAAACTTGACTCTTGGTCTATCTCCAGCCAGCTAATCACTAGCAGGATCATTTATCACAGGTCATTTTTCAATATTTGTAAAATAGATGGTTCTATGCCAGGGATGGAATGACTTTTCAGATGTCCCCCTGATTATTATCTGCCAGGCCCCCAAATGAAGAAATGTGCATTTGGGATTTAATTAGGTATTCATTTACTGCAGTGTACAGAAAGTAGTGTAGATACATTATGAGAGTTTAAAGAGAGTAAAGGGAATGTTACAAAGTTGCTGTCATTTGAGTAGCCTGTGAGTAATTTTACTTGGGATGAAATACTGCTGTACTAAATGTTGGCATTAGAACAGCATGAGAGAAAGGCCTAAAAGAGGTAAAAGATAAAAATGCAGATGAAGTAAAATATATTCTTGAACAGGATGAATTGGAGGAAAGGGAAGGATCTTTGTTTCTTTTTGTAATTCTCTCTAGAGTCTTGTACAGTTTATTTGTTTATTTCCCCAGGATATCCCGTACTGTATCTCATAGGATTAATTTTTGATGACTTCAGAATAATGAGATTCATTTCAGATGGCTCAGGTTTTTGGAAGCCTTCCCACGCTCTTAAATCAACACTGGAATAGAGTTCTCAGTATATAGCACAACCTCTTGGTCAAAATGTTTCCGAATACTTTGTTCCCAGTTGAGGGTAGTTCTTGTATCATCCTCAGGCAGCATAAGGAATATGTAATACTGTATAACTGGAATGTTGATTTCAAAGGTAAGCTTTGAATCCCTTGGGGTCATTTTACTTAGTGATTTTTAAGATTTGCCTATTGTAACATGAAGTGCATGTTTGAATAATACTCAGAATTTTCCAACTAGTCAGAACTGCTGCTACAAAAGTTTTTCTAGGAGTAGAAGGGTTCTTTTATGCTTGCACCATCAATGCTAGCTATTACCAGGAGCTGTGGTGGCCCAATGGTTGGAATGCAGTATTGCAGGCTAACTGCCCACTGCCAGGTGTTTGATCGTGACCAGCTCAAGGTTGACTCAGCCTTCCATCCTCCCAAGTTTGGTAAAAATCAGGACCCAGATTGTTGAGGGCAATATGCTGACTCTGTATATCGCTTAGAGAGAGCTGTAAAGCACTATGAAGCGGTATATAAGTCTATGTGCTATTGCTGTTACTATCTCAAGACAGGGCTATCCCAGCTCAGTCTAAAGTGATGAGTAACCTGAGATGTGGGAACTTCTTTCTGTCTTTTCCCAAAAATTTGAGAGTTCATGTGATTTCCGTTTCCTAAAACTTAAGTTAGGATAGTAATATAATAAGAATGGATACTCAAAAGGTTCCATGAATTATTTTCTTAGCCAATTAATGAGAACCTTTCTTCCCTAATTTATACATTGAAGAGAGTGCTACTTGTGTTCCTATTTTTAATGCTAAGGAATTTGGGTCTTGTGAGCCTATAATCCCAGTCACAAATGGCAAAGATCCCACTAGCAAATTTTGTTGTATCATTCCTGAAACCTTTTTAGCAAATTTTGAAGATCTTAAACTACCAATTTATACAACTGAATTTTTGTATGCAGTTAAGAGAAAAAGTTAAGGCAGACATTTGGCATTGAGCAGCAGAAGACAGAATTTGAAGTATGTGCAAATGATGAACATGTAATTTAGCAATATACATTAGCAAAATGTATCATCATCATCATAATACTAATAAAAGGGGGTAGTAAGGAAGACAAGAAGGATAATAATAGTACTACAGACATACAAAATGGGTAGATACACATAGACATTAAACAGTATTGTGAGAATTAGGTATTCAGCAGAGTGATGGCACAAGGGAAATAACTGCCTCTGTGTCTAGTTGTTTTGGCATGCAGTATCCTATAGTGGCATCCCGAGGGGAGGAGTTGAAACAATTTATGTCCAGGATGTGAGGGGTCTGTAGATATTTTCTCAGCCCTCCTTCTAACCTGCACCATATACAGGTCCTCTATAGAAAGCAGTTTGGTTGAAATTGTTTTTTCTGCAGTCCTTACTATCCGGAGTCAGTACTTGTCCTGCTTAGTTGCTCTATCAAACCAGACAGTTATAGAAGTACAAATGACAGACTCAGTTTCAATGGCTCTGAAACTCTCACAATGGAGCAATAGTTAGTGAAGATAACAGACCTAGCAGATGGCGAAATTAACTTGCTTGATTAGAGAAAGATCAACCTCTACATTTAACAGTGACTGGACACCCCTGAGAAAAATGAAGTTGACATATATGGGTTTGAGGATTAGAAAGGGTAGCTGATGTAAAGAAGAAAATTATGATATAACTTTAGAGAGAGGAGGCAAAATATAAATGTAATTATAACCACGGTTAAGAAGTTTGGTAGCACTTCTTTGTAATCATTCTTTTCCTTTTTTAATTTTCTTTCTATTTTCACTATTTAATATTTTTGTTGTATTTTCCTTATTTTCTATCTTTTATATTCTTCAAAATTTCTTTAATAAAAATTATATAAACCATTTTAATATTTTATCAATCTATTTAAATAGATTAGCTGTATTAAAATAGAAATAATTCAAAATCATTATATAATTATATCAGTCTTGAACAATATTCATTTTAGCTAAACTTTGTATTTTCTGATAAGCTCAATGAAATTTTAACCATCTATTTACAATAGTGTTTATTGTGATTAAAAATGAATACTTAAAACCATGAGCAGAATTTTGTTGATAGTATTTTGGACTTTATATTATATTTTTAACTGGGTGTGTTGTTAGTTACCCAAAATCCTAACTGTTTTGGCAGAGGGCTTAATTATGAAAAATAAACAAACATTTCCCAAATATTTACAGGAATTCAAACCACAATTAAACCACCAGTTTTTACAGATTTCTATATTAAAACCCAAGGAAAGCAAATAGGATTGAGTCATTGACATCACTGAATAACTGCTGGATAATTATGTAAAATATATATAAAACATTTGTATGTATATACATATGAATATGTATACATATACACTGATAAAACATAGTATATCGTCACCATATTGACAGTTTATGGTCATTTCCAACCATAGTTATAATTTAAAATAGGTCAGTGATTCCAACATCAATTAAGTGAAAAATAAGAGACGAGGGACACTCTGATAGATACCATTATTTTAAGAGGAGAAAAAGGGAAATTCCATTTGTAATAAAGATAGCAAAAGAAATAGAATACCATTTTATTACAGTTGATAAAATCAGGAAGAAATCTGTATTTAGGGAAATGTGAAAATTCATTACAGCAAAAAATAGTTTTTCCCCCTTCCATGCAGTTTCTGCATTTATTATTGAATACTGAGATTTTTTTAGTTCTTATTAACTTTACATCAAAAATGCTGTTTTGGAGCTGTGGAGCTCAGTGTTGCTGTTCCAGATGGTGACGAACATCTAAGGGCTCTTGAAATCAGATATCAATGCTCAGATCAGACTGGTTTTTCAAAATTAAAGAAACAACACTTTTTAAAAATTACCTGCTTTAGACTGTTTTATTCAAATGTTAATATTCTAAATACTTACATTACAGTAGTATTAAAATCCTCAAAGGTAGTGATGAGAATAGTACTAGTGCAAGACAATTTTTGGCTTATTCTATTTTAAGATTTTCCTTTTGGAAGTATGTGTATGTGCTGGTGCTACTTTCCTAAATTGCTGTAGAATTTTGTTTTTATTTTTTTGTAAACATGGAAAGTGAAAGAACACTTTGCTAAAAATTACATTAAAAGTGTTGCTCGACAGATAGGCAATATATAAATTTAATTAATAAATAAAAATATTTGATTTTGCACTGTGCAGTAGTTTGAATTCATTTGCAAAGGAGTGTTTTGGAATGACCTGTTGTGTGGATGTAGCATCTTTTTAAAGTAGACTCATCTTTTTCTTGCATGCTGTCGCAGAAACTTCTCCCTAGCAGTCATATGTTCCTGGATATAGAGGTTCCTGCTTTAATGAGACCCAGAGGTGCTATGTTTCTGTTTTCATGTATTATGGAATACCTCTTTTTAATGAACTCTGAACTACTGCACAATTTTATGTATGCTTAAAGGTCTGCTTCCAATAATTCTCATGCTGCATCAACCTTTTAATCTACCGAGATGGCCAGTTTAAAAATTTTTTTGCAAGCCTTTGGGCTTTTATTGTTGACATAATGAATAGCATCTTTCATATTTTAAAAAAATGTCTCTGTGTATACTGCAATTTAAAATTTGCAGACTCATCATCCTCTGTTCACTTGGAATCCTGCCACATGGTTGAATTTGCCAAGAGATAAAAGATGCAGGATCAAGTTAGAGAAAGTATATGTTATTTGAGTGAAAACTTTACGGAACAATAAAGATAGCTCCTTTTTTTAAAAAAAAGAAGAAGCTATGACTAACAGCAATGCTCTCTTTTTCCACTGTTGAATGATCTATATCTGCATTTATTTCTGTGCTAAACATACTGATTTAGAACACAATACTGTAGGAAATTACAGACCAATCAGCCTAACATCAATACCCTGGAAGATACTGTAAAAAATAATCAAAAAGCAGATCTGCGAACATCTAGAAACAAAGTTATAACTAGAAGTCAGCATGGGTTTGTTAAAAACAGATCATGCCAAACCAATCTTATTTCATTCTTTGACAAAATGACTAAATTAGTAGACCATGAAAGTAGACCATACTATGCTATGAATATAGTATACCTACACTTTAGTAAGGCATTCAACAAAGTAGATCACAACCTACTTCTTGGTAAGCTAATCTAGATAGCATCACTACCAGATGGATTTGTAACTGGCTGACAAATTGTATTTAACGAATAGTCCTTAATAATACTACATCTACATGGAGGGAAGTAAGCAGTGGGGTACCACAAAATTCTGTCTTAGGCCCAGTACTCTTCAATATATTCTTAAATGACTTAGATGAGGGAATAGAAGGTGAACTCATCAATTTGCATATGATACTAAGCTGGCAAGAATAGCCAACACTGTAGATGATAGACTCAATATCCAGATGGATCTCAACAGACTTGAATACTGGGCCCTGTCTAACAAAATGAAATTCAACATAAAGAAAAGTAAAGTCTTACACTTAGGCAAGAAAAACCAAAAGTACACATACAGATTAGGTGAAACCTGGCTTAATAGCAGTAACTGTGAGAGGGATCTTGGAGTCCTAGTGGACAATCAATTAAATATGATCTAGCAGTGTGTGGCGGCAGCCAAAAAAGTCAATGCAGTCCCAAGTTACATCAACAGAGGGATTGAATCAAGATCACGTGAGATACTAATACCACTCTATAAAGCCTTAGTAAGATCACATCTAGAATACTGCATCCAGTCTTGGTCGTCACACTATAAAAAAGATGTTGAGACTCCAGAAAGAGTGCAGAGAAGAGCAACAATGATGATTAGGGGCCTGGAGGCTAAAACATATGAAGAATGGTTGGAAGAACTGGGCATGGCTAGTAGTGAAGAGAAGGACCAGGGGTAATAGCAGTGTTCCAATATTTGACGCGCTGTCACCGAGAGGAGGGGGTCAAGTACCCAAAGGCCAGACAATGGATAGAAACTAGTCCAAAAAAAGTGGTATTAGCCATCAAACTCCAAATGTACACTTTTCCCAAAAAGTTTCCATAATTTTGGCCACTACTGTATGTGATGATGCCATTGGTCAACTTTTTGCTTTATAGATTTGCATCCCAATATGTGATGCAAATACATAAGTAGCAGCATTTATTTGATGATGTTACATCACTTGCTCCTCCTCATGCCCCTCTCATGGATGCCCAAATTTTCTGGCATAGTGATTCAGCTTTGGAAAAATAATGTATGGGTTCTTTCGTGCAGTAGATTGGAGGCAGTGTGTCTCCTATGAGCACACTGCTGATACAAATAGATTTTGTATCGACAAGTAGATTGAAATACAGGACTCATTTATACAAAATACAGTACATTAAAAACTATAGCTATATAAGTTATTCAAAATGTATACATACTTGAATTATATTTTCGCTTTTTAAAAGCATTTTCTATGTGCTTTTTTTCTTTTATTTAGCAATATATGTATTTCATAAGTATCTTTTGTGGGTTTTTTATTTTTATTTTTTGTTTTTATTTCAAACACAATTAAAAATCTTTGGAATGCCTTTTCCTGGGGCCAAACTGGCATCCATATCATCTACTTTTTGGTGCTTAGGAAAAGTCTTAATTTGCATTTCAGTTGAGATCCCAAAGGTGCTTTTTCAGGAGGCAACTGGACTTCCTTATTTTTCTTTGAAGACATTTCGCTTCTCATCCAAGAAGCTTCTTCTTTGGATGAGAAGCGGAAACACCTTCAAAGAAAAACAAGGAAGTCCAGTTGCCTCCTGAAAAAGCACCTTTGGGATAACTATGAGCTGGATGATTGAGAATCTCCATAGATTTAAAAATTATGTGCCACTATCCTTTCCAAAAATTTGTGCCTATCTAGTATTATATCATAGTTCTTAACTATTTTAGAATTATGGAGTAATGTGTTTTTACCTCTTATTTTACAGTTTATGTATTTTACAAATGTACTGTGTCATGAGATGCTGTTTAGATTCATAACAATTTTAAAATCTCAAGCTTTATGTATCTTGCTTGTTAAAAGCAGGGTGTGGCATTGGTGTTTTTCATTCTTTGATATGCCCTTCAGCAAACCAGGAGAGACCTCTGTAATATAAAATGTGCAGCTTGGATTAGCATGATGGATTTAAAGTGTTTGGTGAGTTTAGCTTCATTGACTCAGGAGGATAGGAATAAATGGGGGAATGTCTCAAGGCCCTTGCATTTAAAGCTGTTGATAAGGATAAAGGAGATTTTTATCTAAAGCTGCAAAGCTCTAAATTGCCTTCTTGCTAATTCAGGAGGCCTCCCTTTGGAGGAGGATCTTTGGGCAACCCAGGTGAGGCTCCCTACTGATCTCTTGAAGTTTGTCTCCCTAATTTGGCAGTTTGATGCAAGGATTTCTTTTTCTTCAGGCTTTTGATCCTTTTTGCTCAGTGATGTCTATTCTTTCTGGTAGCAATGGCTCTTTCCCCCCTCCCCTTAGGCAGGCCTTAAAACAGGAAATGTTGTTAAAAACTGATATCCTTTACCTTAAAAATAAGGACAGCAGCCCCCAAACTATGAATCCTCTAAACTTTAGAGTCTAAAGAGAATCAAGAATGTGAAAAACAGGTTGGAATAAGCTCTATAATGGGTTGCTTTCTATTGTCAGATAGGCAAAAAGATACTGCATTAATTCAGTACTGGTTAGCTATATATTTCTGGACCAATTTGAAGTGCTTGCCTTGGTATTTAAAACTGGTTTGGAGCCAGTTTATTTGAAGAAATCCCTATGCTTGTATTTATCTACTTTTTTATTTATTTAATCAGATTTATAAATCTGCCCATCCTACACATGTGACTCTGGGCAGGGTACAATAAACAACCAGTTAAAATAATGAAAATAACAGTTAAAAATAATGAAACACAAATATAAGTAACATAAAAACAAAACCATTGGAGAACAAATCAGCATCTTACCACAGTGTAGCCATTTCATGTGCTCCCCATTTTGGGGGTTCCTAATGCCAGTAAGGTCAGGTCTAGTCAATAGATTTCACTTCAGCAGTGATAGTAAAATCTGCCATTAAAAGACTGAAGGAGTTAAAAGATCAATAGAAATATATTCTCCTTTGAATGCTGTCTATTGTTTCAGTCATGCTATCTGCCAATTAAAGATGTCTCCGAAAACAATACTAAGATCCATATTTATCTGCTTGCCTTTGAGTTTAGTTTGAGTTTAGTTATATTGGTAGAAACAAGGAACAGAATTTCCAGAAGTATTGGCTATATTGTCTTGTGGAATAGGTAATTGGCTTCTTCAGTTGCAATAGTCAAAAGTACAACTTGTTTAAAATTCTTGTTAAGATGCTTCCTGTCAAATTCTGACAGTAAAAAGCTATAAAACCATTCATCAGGTTATACATATTGCTTTTTTATATTAAAGGCTTGTTAATATTATATGTCACTGTTTTCAGTGGTTATGATGCAATTAGCTGTCTAGGAGACCCAAATAGCAGCATTTAAATATTTATAAGAGATCCCCTGTGATCTACCAGTCCAGATGGTGGATTGGTTGTGGGGACCCCAATTCAACATTATACTCAGCTTTGAACTTACTGGGTGACTTTGGGGCAGTAATTCTCTTAATTATCTCACAGGGTTTACTATTGTGGCGGAAAAATTGAAGCCCTGTGTATGCTGCCTTTTGCTCCTAGGTGAAATCCAGGACATAAATCTTACAAATACATATATATTTAAAAACCAGACTATTGATGCTGCTCATATGTTAAAACATTATTATTGGCACAAATTTTATATTCTTATCTGGAGTTCTTTTTTTAGAAAGTGATCTAACATCTCAGTGCTGTCTAGCTTGATATGATGCTGCCTTTGCAACTATCTTTGCTTTTTGCAGGGACTTTCTAGGACCCCAGTTAAGGCTACCATGTCTACACATTTCTCAAATGCACTATTTCAATAGTGGAGAAAGTGATATAAGAACTAGGAATAGTGGATTCATCAGATATGTGTGTCATGTATCTGTGAGGAATGAGAAAGGAGGTGAGAGGAGGATAGTGTATCTACAATTCAGTTAAATAATAATAATAATAATAATAATAATAATAATAATAATAATAATAATAATAATAATAATAAAAAGTTGGAAGGGACCTTGGAGGTCATCGAGTCCAACCTCCTGCTCAGGCAGGAAACCCTATACCATTTCGGACAAATGGCTGTCCAGGAACGGTTGCTGGAATTGGGTATGTCTAGTTTAACGAAGAGAAGGACGAGGGGGGAACATGATAGCAGTGTTCCAATATCTCAGGGGCTGCCACAAAGAAGAGGGAGTCAAGCTGTTCTCCAAGGTGCCTGAAGGCAGGACAAGAAGCAACGGATGGAAACTAATCAAGGAGAGAAGCAACCTAGAACTAAGGAGAAACTTCCTGACAGTTAGAACAATTAACCTGTGGAACAACCTGCCTCCAGAAGCGATGAATGCTCCAACACTGGAAGTTTTTAAGAAGAGACTGGACAGTCATTTGTCTGAAATGGTATAGGGTTTCCTGCCTGAGCAGGGGGTTGGACTCGATGACCTCTATGGCCTTGCTGAACCAATGCATGAAAAGTAATAAAAGAGAGGAAGCAGCAGACATGCTTTGAATGCTGAAGGTTCTAGATTCAGTTCCTGGTACTTTTAATTGGAATATTTGTTTGTTTGTTTATTTGTTTGTTAAAAGTTACATACTGCCCCTCTTGCCTGGAAGTGACTCTAGACAGCTTACAACCATAAAAACAAGATAAAACATTAAACGTTAAAGCAATAAATATTCACACTAAAATAAATTTAAAATTGAGAAAATGGGAAGGAAGAGAGCAAGATGCACACGGGGAGGAAGTGGGGACTTATCTTAGTCCATTAATGTCTACGAAGATTCTTAATCATCCAGGTCATGGTTGTCCCAAAGGTACTTTTCAAAAGGAACTGGATGAAATGAATGACATCTTTTTTATGAAAAATCTATTTTTAATAAATAAAATAAGAGCATTGTTTACATTTTTGCAAATATCTTCAATACCTGTCAAATAATTTTGATTTTTGCAGACCCCTGAGGGGGGGTCTTGGTCTTGTATCTCCTTGGACCATACTTTAAGAAACACTGCTCTAGGACATGAATATCCTAAAACTTCCTCCTGCTTGTATTCCCCAGCCACTATGAATCAGGAATATGCAAGATACCATACAGACACAATTATTATATCAATCAGTTCTTTTTAATGAATAGTATTCTGTGCTAGCTTTCTGTGTACAATTTTGTATTGCAAAAGATACGTTTGGACATACCAATTCACACACTGGCCATTTAAATTGGGTCAGACTGTGCAACTGTGCATTTAGATAATTGCAAAACTCCAAATATGGATTGGAAAGATGTTTTTTGCGGTGATGGATACTGTCTGTGAGGTTTAGCCAATCTCTGTGCAGTGAAATAAGTTCAGTTCGGTAAAAATGTCTCTGTGTCTCAATTTACTCAGTCTTTCCTCTAACCTCTTTCCTTGACAGAATGAATGTCAGGCTTGATTCCAGCCAGCATGCTGAGACACAATCTTTCTCCAGTTGATATCTAAATAAGTATCACTTTGCTTGGCATTTCCTGCTATGAATACATATCCCTGATGAAGATGAAAAGATACTATGAGTTATACTGAGGTTTTGAGGCTCGTATACTCTATACAGCAGTAGCCAATATTTCTGAGCACAAAAATAGAGATTAATATGGTAGTACATATTACCCTGCATAGTGTTGCAAAGGGTCCTGTGTTCCCCCTTATTGCTGCATGGATAGGTAATGGATCAGTGGTGATTGTTCAGACGGCATCTGGTTTTGAAGGTTCTCACCCACAGGTAGGGACTTGTATCGGATATTACTTGTTTTATCCTGTGAAGCAAACATAGCAGCATAACAAAGTTTCTGTTTACATTGTCATATGCAGATTGCTTAACAGAATGATTCATCAAAACTTTTGCAAGCCAGAGGAAAATAAACCTTTGGTCTCATTCATGTGTAGCGTTACCCCCTCAGAGGCCGCCAAAGCCCAGACCCTCCTAATCCGCCCCTCCAGTTATGCTCAGCAGCCGCACTCTCGTGGCGTTGATAGAATGTCCTTTCTTTAGCGGGAGCTCATGCAGAGAAAAGGGGGTGGCAGGTTCTCGTTGTTGAAGAGGTTTACAGGAACAAGCAGACCAACTCCCAACCCCGGCAGTCAGTGTGTGTGACAACGGAAAGCACGAGCGAAGATAATGCTCCACAGCAGCAGCTCACCCTGCGAGGGCAACCCCCTACAATGTCTACAGCTTGCGCAGGTGATAATGATCAAAGTTTGGATGGCTGCTGGTCTCCAAAGCAGCAGCAACCAGCCTCTCCTTCTCTTCTGTTGGAACTTGTAGTCCCAGGTCTCTCTATGCCAAATTCCCCCCTCCCTTCCTTTCTAGTTAAAACCTAAATCTAAACCCCCAGCAAGCTTTCTTTCACTCTCACTCCTCCCTTCACTCGGGGTATCTCCCTGCGAAAGAAAGCAACAAAACTCCGCTTTCTAACTCTCTCTCTCCTTCCCTCTACTTCTGAAGAAAGAATCACATAAAAACCCCAAACTCCTCTCCGGCTTCACCTGGTCTCTCCAACAACAACCACCCCACCCCCGTTCTCCTTTCCCTTTTCTTTCTTCCCCCCGATCCACACCTGCCGTGCCCAAACCGGCAGCAGCTGTCCGAGCTTCCCACTTCTCTCTCTCCAGCAAGGCTCCCGCAAAGCCCAGCAAGGCCAGCCCCGCTACACACGCAACTATGTTCTTTCCCCCAAAACTCCTGGTGCCTTCTCTATTCAAAAGATTTTGTAGCTTTGAGTCAGGTTGTAATATGCTCCAAAAGAACATAGTAAACTACTGTGTTTCCCTGAAAATACGACCTAGCCATAAAATAAGACCTAGCTCATTTTGGGGGGTTCGGGCTAATATAAGCCCTACCCCCAAAAGTAAGCCCTACTTAACCCTGCCCACTCTGTCCCACTGTAGTTTTTTTGGCAGGCCGGATCGCGTGCCTCCCTCTGCTTTACCTGCTGCCAATGCTGCCGCTGCGAGTTCAATTTTGCGGCTCAGCTAAAGTGTTCAGCTGTGGTGGGCCCAGTTCCCATCAGCTTCAGGAAGCCTGGGCGATGGAAACCTTAGGCCAGGCTCCTCACAGCTGAAGCTATCTGGTTCACCTGGGGTCAGGTTGGCCATCGTGGGAGGCATGGCCCGTCCACATCCTCCAGTGCTTGCCGCACATGCGGGATGAGCCTCCCGCAATGGCCAACCTGACCCTGGGCGAGCTGGATTGCTTACAGAGAGAGGCTGCGTGTTGCAGGAGGACAATTACAAGGGGTATGCCCAGATACCTGCAGCTCCTGGAGGCTCCGAGTGCTGGTTTTCATACTGCTCGGTTTCCCACCCCATCCCTGCCAGGCTGATCTGGTGGGCAGGGTTGCCTTCCATCTTCCCCACTGCTGCATTGGCAGCTGATGCTGCCATTCGGAGAGGTGGCACAGCGATTGGACGGAAGCCACACTGTGAATGGGGATAGAACATCCCCCCAAACGTGCACACAGACGCAATGCCAAAAACAGGCGCAAAAAGGGTGCGCGTGGATCCCTGCCGCTCCTGGAGGCTCTGAGCGCAGCCCTGGGGCTCCCGTGCTGGGCAGCAGTTAGAAGGGCGCCGAAGTGGCAGGTGGAGCACCAGAGGCTCGGGGAAGTAGGGTGGTGAAGCATGCAGGCGGGGCGCATGCCCTTCCCATGCCAGATCAGACCCTGCAGCCCTGGGGCAGCCATGCTGGGCAGCGGCAAGAAGGGTGCCGAAGTGGGGATGGCCAAGCCAAACAAAGTGGCAGGTGCAGCACCGGAGGCTCGGGGAGGGAGAGTGATGAAGTGGCCGAGCGTCCTGCTGTCAGCACCCATGCCGGCTGCCCTTCCCCGTGGAGCTGGAGAGTTTGCCACACCACCACCCATTTTTCCTTCATGATCCAGTGCTGCCGTGTGCAGGGAAACAAAAGAAGTTTGCGGGGGGGAAATGGTCAATCAATTTCAACTTCACGAGATCTTTTTTTTTGGTGAGAAGTTGGAATTGATTGATTGACCTCCCCCCCCCAAAATTTCTTTTGTTTCCCTGCACGCAGTGGTGGCAGATTGTGAAAGAGAAATGGCACGGGGCTGGGAGTCAGGTAAGCAAAGAAATGCAATTCCTGGAGGAAGCAAGGGCATCTGGGTGGTGGTGGTGTGGCAAGCTCTCCAGCTCCACAAGGAAGGGGCAGCTGGCATGGGTGCTGACAGCAGGACGCCTGCCTGCTTCACCACCCTCCCTCCCCGAGCCTCCAGTGTTCCACTTGCTGCTTTGTTCGGCCTGGCCATACCCACCTCAGTGCCCTTCCCGCCGCTGCCGAGCACAGCTACCCCGGGGCTGCAGGGGCTGGCCTGGCATGGGAAGGGCATGTGTTCTTGCCACAGCGTTGCTTCTCCACCCCATGCACAGGCCCTGCCCCACCCCTGCGCACTCGCGGCCTAATGGTACCGGCAAAAAGTGAGCCCTCCCTGAAAGTAAATCCTAGTGCTTGCTTCAGAGCCCAAAAGAAAGTAAAACCGGGTCTTACTTTCGGGGAAACACGGTAGAATGCAGTAAAAAAAAGAGAGAGAGAGAAACATATTTTGGTTTGGGAGATGAGCTGTGCTCAAAATTCTGGATCTGCTGCTGTACTCACTAGGTTTTATATTTAAATACTTGCTGTGTTTCTCTGGGAAGTGTAAATGGAGATAAATAAATGCTGCTTCTCGCCTTTGAGCCAACATAGTCAGTTGGCTGGTTTCCGGCAGCTGATCTGTCCCGAAGTAAATGTTTTATAACTTGTTTATATTGGGAAGAACAGGCATGCCATGAAAAAAAAAAAAACAGGCATGCCATGGAAGAAGCATAGAGCAAAAATAGAGAGCGTGCAGGATTTCTGCTGGATTTGTGAATTTGAGCCAGTTGTTTTCTATGCTTTTAAAGTTTATCTAACTATTCATAATGTGTATTTGCCGGAGAGTGAGAACTTTCTGAGGCTCTCTAAACAGTACTGAATCTGAATTATGGTAACTGCATTCTTCACTCCTCACTATGCTTGCTGGAGCTATTAGGAGTTTTTCACTACATCCCTTGTGAATTGCCCATGAAGAAAAACCAAGAATGACTAAATCTCCAAATTAAACCTGGAATATTTTTCACATGCTTCTCACAGTCAACATATAAAATGGCATTCATTAGATTCTGGACATGTGGAGGCTGGATTGACTGCATTTTCTCCAGGATAAGCTTTGCAAAGGCTTTAAGTAAACACATAAGTGCAATTATTGTATTAAGCAGCTTGAATGGTCAGCTGTTGGATGGGCATCCCTGACTATAAATTATAGGAATCATGAATCCATTGAGGCAGAAGAAAAAGCAAGTCAAAGTCCACTTTAGAGGTGAGACAGGATGGAAGGGAGAACACCACTAAATTGAACTTTCCAATTTTAGGGCTTGTGGCAATAATAGAAATATTTTTCAAAATCAGAAGCCTGTTAGTTTCCTACAGAAGGAATTTGTTTTCTAATTGCTGCCACATGTTGATTGTTAAAATAAGTACCGATACCTAGTGATGTCAGTGGCCACTGGAATTTTTATATTTCTGCTCTGTGCCTGGCCTTGCAGTACAGAGTCCATACACTGTCTTACAATAAGCCTTATTCATTTACTGTAGATTGAAGATGCCTACTAATGAGTCAGGCTGATGCTACATTGTCTGCTTTGAATGATAGTAGCTTTCAAGAATTTCAGGCAGATTCTCCCCTCTCACCCTGCTTCCCTTTCAGCTTCACTCTGATTAGAGAAAACCAAGCCCAGGTCCTTTATGCATATATGTATATGTATATGTGTATATGTATATATGTATATCCTTGCTGTACAAGTATAGGTACCCATGTAATTAAATGAGAGAAATGAAAAAATGAAAGAAACCTGGTTTAAAGCTATGGTCACTACAAATCCTTATGAAACACAAGACTGTTGGTTGCTGGGATTCTCATACCAATGAAGGAAATGTATCTCATAGGTGGTGTTTGTGAATTGGTCTCAAATTCAGTCCTCAACATTTTCACATCTCAATGTCAGGATAAAAATTATGAAGAACAATAGATGGACCATCATTTTAATATAAGGCAGGTTTATAAACTTTGTGCAATATTGTATATATTTGGGGAATAATTCACTCTAAACAACTCCATCTCACTCTGGTAAACAAGACTGCAGGAAAGCTATGGTGAAAGGCCAAGGCCTTCAACAGCAATAGCTCAAAACAAGAATCAGAATTCCAAAAATTTATTTGAATCAGATCAATTTATAGGCTTAATTATTATCTTTCATATTTAGAGATACTCTTACAGCCAGGCCTGCATAGGTAAAATAAAAAAAAAGATAGTCATGAATTACAACCATAGAGTTCTCTCACCATTCACTTAAACTGCTGTTTCTGGTTAATCCTCATTTCTAACATCCTCAGATTCTTGTAACTAGAGATTTAAGAAAGAAATTATTCAGGGAAAATTGGTGGTGAAAAGAGTTGGACCATATCCATGACCAGGTTTCTCTACAAGGACATGAAGTAAATGCTTGCCAAGACATGCTCCATTCCCTGCATCTGCTTAGAATGCACTATATGATGAGACCTTTCAAAAACCCACTTTGAGTTCAAGGATAAAAACCTTTCCAACAGCACTTGGCAGTAGCTTCAATACATAATTTAATCCCTGCTCTCATGCAGTAACACATTTGATAGCTCCCAAAGGGGCAGGAAACCTAGGTGTGCTGGTTAATTTCTGTCTGCTGCCTTTATATGTTAGTTTAGCACTCTTTGGGGAAACTATTCTTATGGAACAGGTAAAGTAGGCTGTCTTTGAAGCTTCCAAGTAGTTTATCTTAAAGAAGTGGGATTTAATGGCTTGGATGAGGAACAGGGAGAGTTGTTATTTTGGGAGAGGGGCAACATAATAGCTCTGTAGAATCAGTGTAGAGCCCATTTCAGTCTCCTGTTTGGAGACTTCCTCTACAAGCAGGACATGTTTCCTCTATTGCCTGCTGGTCACACTGAATCCTTGATATGTCTATTCTCCAAGAACTTACTGTATCCAATTCCCTTTTAAAGCCATACAGATTAGTGACTATCACCCTGTCTTGGGGTCACTGCATGTTGTATCATTACAGGAAAATGTAAAAGAGTTGAAAATAAAAAAAAATCATCCTTTTCAATATCAAAGAATGATGATGAAGACTGTTTAGGTTGTACAAAAATACCTAACAAATTAAAAATGAGCTTTTTCTTGATGCTCCAGAGCATGCAGCACCAGTTATGGGGATTCCATTGAGCTGGTAGATATTGGTGGATCTTTTCCTCCTGACTGTGATTAATTTCTTTTAAAAGATAAGGAGAGCAAAAATCTCTGCCTTAGTTCTTAATTTGGGGGTGATTTTGTTTTCCTAGTAGGACCTGTTTTTACATAATTATCTTCATTCTTTGAGCACTAGTGGGTCCAAAAAATGGAGCACTTCATGGACATAATTAGCTGGCAATAAACCAAATGCTTCCTATCCAGAAAGTTCTAAATTTAACCTTTGGTATCTCTAGTCTTAAGCAGCTGGTGTATCTCTTTTTTTGAAAGAGATATGAGAGCTGTAATCAGCCAAAGTTGATATTTCTGGGCTATGTGAATATATATTATCATTTGCAGTAGACTTCAGACATCCTATTCCCCCTTCTACTAGAAGTACTTTAATGGTTTTTAGTTTTCTTCTGCCTTTGAGCAATAGCTGTGGGACTAGTGGATTACATTTCACACACACACAAAAAGTTATTAGTTCTCCTCATTCTCTTGCTTCTTCCCCCACTCTCACTTTCACCTTTCTCCCAAACCCATTCCTATTTGTATCTTTCATAAAAGACAAGCAGCTGAAAGATTAAAGTATATTTTATTTCAAAGCTAAACTAAGCAATATTACAGCAATGAAACATATTCTTCAAGCAATTTTGTTCTACTGCCATATGCCAAGAATGAGACTGAATATGCGCCTTGTAAATTTTGGACACAGGCATTTGATGCTGAAAATAAAAAGGGCAATGCAGCTGTTTTGAGCCATTGTCCGCAGCTCAAAAGCTTAGCCAGAGTTTTTAATAATGATTTTTATTGTCCAGATCTGTACTCAATAGTCCCCACTTAAAGCTCATTCTCTCCATTTCTGTGCTTTTGGGGGGAGGGAAGGGATTTAAGC
Organism: Protobothrops mucrosquamatus; assembly: GCF_001527695.2. NCBI lineage: Eukaryota > Metazoa > Chordata > Lepidosauria > Squamata > Viperidae > Protobothrops > Protobothrops mucrosquamatus. Next base: position 511,447 of record NW_015386492.1, on the reverse strand, counting down.
AAGAATAGGGTAATAGTAAAACATTGTTTTGGGAATAAGAAAGGTAAAAGAAAGAAACAAGGAAAGTACTGGGAATGGTAGTGAGATGGGGGAAAAGAAGTTTTGTTAATTATATTTGGCTGAAAAAGCTTGAAATGAAAAGCTTTGTGAAGGAGAGTGAATTATTTTTGTCACTGAGGTTCAGTGTGACTTAAAACACAGGTAGATAGTGCTCTTTATTTTTCTATTTGGATTGGGAGCGATTACCTTGAAGCTATCTTGCAGCCAAACTGAAAAATGCATGCTGGAGGAAAAGCCAAATACCTGCTGAGTTGTTGAAATGTACACTTAGGAATCTGTGTGTAAAAGCCTGGTGCCAAAACCACCACTTTTCACCTTCCCTAGGTATAAACTGTCACTAGAGCAAACAGCAAAGACTCCTTGAAGTAAACAGGTTGTGCAATTGGGCAAAATACAATTTTTGTTCTATTTTTTCCCATTTGGTTTTCTTCCTGTTTTGTGCACATTGTGGTTATTTCTCTGATAATTGCCTCTCCTGCTCTTTTAGGATAGCCTCTCTCTTTCCATAATAAATCTCCTTATATTTTCCTTTTAAGTCATTCAAAATGATATCAGCTTCCAGTTGCCTTTTCTTTTATCTTCCACAATCTTTTGTCACCTTTGACCTCCTTCACCTTTGACCTCCTTTTATGGTTCCATTGTTCATCTGCAAGAATGCACTTATTTTTACTCTAAATATGTCTGGTACTTTCTCCAGACCTCCTCCGTTAACTCTTATTCTACATACTGTCCAGCATATTGCAGAAGATCCATAGTTCAAAAAGACTGTGTCATTAGGACTTGAAAATTCACCCATCTTGAATTGAGTACACTCCTGTTGGCAAAGCAATGAATTGCAAGGCATTTTTGTGCTGGTTTTCCCTATATGGAAGCACAAGTAATAGAACACATTATGGAAACACAAGTAATAGAACATAGTCAAACTAGAGTCTTGGACTTTAAGAGAGCTAATTTCAATTAGCTGGAAAAGAGCTGATGTAGTTCCCATCTTCAAAAAAGGAAAAAAATTGGACCCAGGAAATTACAGATCTATCAGCCTGACCTCAAGATCTGGGAAGATTTTGGAAAAGATAATCAAACAACGAATCAGCGAACACCTAGAGGCAAACAAAGTTATTACTAAAAGCCAACATGGGTTTGTCAAAAACAGATCATGCCAGACAAATCTTATTGCATTCTTTGACCAAGTGACAAAATTAGTGGACCAGAGAAATGCTGTGGATATAATTTACTTGGATTTCAGTAAGGCATTTGATAAAGTAGATCACAACCTACTACTTGATAAGATAGAAAAATGTGGGTTAGACAGCATCACCACCAGATGGATCCGTAGCTGGCTGATCTGTAGCTGGCGTGTGATCCTCAATGGAACTGCATCTACATGGAGGGAAGTGTGTAGTGGGTGCCCCAGGGCCCGGTTCTGGGCCCAGTGCTCTTCAACATCTTCATCAACAATTTGGACGAGGGGATAGATGGGGAACTCATCAAATTTGCAGATGACACCAAGCTGGCAGGAATAGCCAACACTCCAGAAGATAGGCTTAAGATACAGGAGGATCTGGACAGACTTGAACACTGGGTGCTATCTAACAAAATGAAATTCAATGGTGAAAAAAGTAAGGTTCTACATTTAGGCAAGAAAAACCAAATGTACAGGTATAGTATAGGGGGCACCTTGCTCAATAGTAGTAATTGTGAGAGGGACCTCAGAGTCCTAGTGGACAATCACCTAAATATGAGCCAGCAGTGTGCTGTAGCTGCCAAAAAGGCCAACACAGTGCTAGGCTGCATTAACAGAGGGATAGAATCAAGATCACGTGAAGTGTTAATACCACTTTACAATGCCTTGATAAGGCCACACTTGGAATACTGCATCCAGTTTTGGTCACCACAATGTAAAAAAGATGTTGAGACTCTAGAAACTGCGGGGTGCTGCCTAAGCTTTGCAGTTTTTCCTGCAGATGTTTCATTACCAAACTAGGTAACATCAATACTGGAAGGGAGTGAGGCCTGCTCTTATTTTTATATACTGGTGGCTTGCCCTATCAGTCTTGGTGAAAGTATCTAACAAGAAGTGTCTGGCAATCAAGGTAAACAATAACCCAGCCAAGGAACTAACTTTGAATAACCCAGTCAAGAAGAGGGAGTCAACTTATTTTCCAAAGCACCTGAAGGCAAGACAAGAAACAATGTATGGAAACTAATCAAGGAGAGAAGCAATCTGGAATTAAGGAGAAACTTCCTAACAGTGAACACAATTAACCAGTGTCTTTGTAGCTCTTCTGGGTCTTGTGAGAACAGCATCGTCTGCAAATTTTACATGTAAGATTAAATAAACAGTCTTTAGCATGAAAACTGGCTGGGTGATTTTGGACATTACTTTCTATCATCTCAGCCCATCTCACAGGGTTGTTGTTGTGGGGAAAAGAGGAGGAGGAAGGAGTATTAGGTATGTTTGCTGTCTTGAGTTATTTATCAAAATAATTAAGGTGAATAAAAAACTTAAAAAGAAGCATCAATAAGATATACCTTGACAATGTTTCTTGGGTCATCAAGGTTCCACTTTGTTCTGAGGTCAGCATTGTCTTTTGAAGCACACTTAACTCATCATGGTTTGGTACAATTGGAGAGGTCACAGCAAGCTTTGTTAATACCATATTTCACCTGCAGGGAAAGATTTTACAAAATATGTGATGATATTAGCAAAGAGGGGTGGTTTTAAACTCTACTTTTACTGGACTTCATAATTGGAGTCTATTGATTTTTGTTTTTCCCCCATCTGTGTTTCTCAGTATGCTGCAATTGTTCAGGTGACTGCTCATTTGGAACAACTAAATTGTCTGTTGCAAGAACATTATGTGATTTAGATTGTTGTCCTGTGTAGCTTGTATAAAGTTAATAACCTACATTACTTCTCAGACACTGGAATATAGTAGTTATGTGAGCATCACCGCCCTCTGCTGGGTGCAAGTTGCTTTGTGATTGATCATACCTACCAGAGATATCTGTTTACCAAGAGCTTGGATATAGTTTGTAAATGCATTGTGCTAAAGCAGAATTTAGCAAGCTTTTAGCTTCCAGATTTACATAAATAAAGGTCAATATCACTACTAATCATCTGTAACTACAGAAAAGTATATTGAGTAATCCTTCTATTTCTCTGGTGTGATTCTGTTTCCTGTCTTAGCATATGATGGTACCTGGAATTAATAATGGGCTGGGTGAAAAATAACTGATTAAAACAACAGAAAAGATTTGGCTGTTGTTGAATGATTTATCAGTCAACTGAAGTGGCATTTAATATTTTCTAGATACAGGGCAGACAGAAAGTAAGATGTCCCTGGGTTCTCATTTCCAGGAGGACCCACTGCTGACTACAAAAGAAGAGAAGGAGTAATTGCTATTTTAGATGCTACACAGAGCTCATCCTTTGGAGAACCAAGCCTGTGTCTGGTGGATCTGACATTTTTTAAGCATTCCATTTCACCCTGTGACACTGAAAGCAACTTTTCTCACTCATCTAGACCAGCCTGTATAATAGGACTACTGACAATCTAATCATTGCTGTTTCAGATTATTGCCAATAGTCCAGTCAGGTAGCAAGTATAATTATGAGGCAACCCAAAACATCTCGGTGCTCATTGCTGTTGTTTTGTCTGAGTAGACAAACGTGATTTGGTGATTGATGGAACTTCTGCTGCTGCTCCCTTGCTCTGCTCTGTAGGTGCTGGTTAATAGTTTCCTTCACTAACTGCAGGTTGAAAGTGGACTGGTTGCTGCTCTGTATTATCCAGCCAGTGAGACAAGAAAGAAGCTAGGAACAGTGACTGTTTAGGAGAGCAAGAGGAGCAGCAATAGAAGGGATCCTTTTTTCACTCTTCAAGGCTTGCCTTCTGTTGCTGATCATTCAATTGCTTCAGCCTATAAAAAGGAAACTAAGCAGTTAGAAGTCACTTGCTTATTATGTCACCAAGATATATACACCATATATACAGAAGAAACTGCCATTAATGAGCTACAATCATTATACTGTTCCTTTCACTCTTAGATAAGGAGAAGTGTTGTGGAGACAACATCTAATTGTGATGGTTCTTTGGAATGTTTGCTTAGGTTCTTCCAAAATCTAGACCTGGCCCAGACTTTTAGCAAAGCCAGATATTACCCCATCCCATGTGCATTAGATTTTTGTTTAATAAATGAAGAATTTTTCATTTGTCTTTTGGCACTTTTAGCCTGTTTTGCCATTCTGTCAAGAACAATTTGAATTTTCGTATCTGTTCTTTTGCGGTACTAGCTATCCTATTATGTGCAGATTTGATGAGCTTACTATCAACTCTTCATCCACATCATTAATTAACATATTGAAGAGTTGAGGGCTGAAGCTTGTTATTTTTCTCTACAGTTTGATAAGGATCCATTGATGAGTACTCAGTGAATGCAATTATTATCAACTATATATCAATGTTTTTGTCATGTCATTTAGTTCTTTATGAACTAGTTTTCTAATCAATATCTCATGGGCACTTTGTTAAATGCTTTGCTGATGCTAATGTGTATTATTATTTGTACATCATTCCCACGGTATATTAAGGAAGTTACTCTTTTAAAAAAAAGAGGAAGGATGACTACAAGATCCGCTTTTGACTAATTTATTCTGTCTCTTGTTAATTACCACCAAGTTAAATAGTAAGCAAAAGAAATTAAATTATGAAATAAAAGAAAGGAAGTATACCTAAATCTGGTTTATAACAACAACATTCATTGTACTTTTTTTATCATTGCAAACCATTGCAGCTTCCTAAGATATAACCAGCTCCTCAAATCCCAATGGCTGTGCTGCCCTGCTCATGCACACAATGGAGATGTCAATGCTGTAAATACTGTATATTCTTGCTTTGACAAAATATGCAGAACTGTCTGGTATTTTTAGAGTTAATTCAGATGATGGTGGGGGGAGGAGAAAGAAAGGACTGTGGGAGGGAAGAGACCGGAAGAGAACCTCTGCCCTTCCACCTGATAGGAGAACATAATATATGACAGCAAATTTAGGGAGGGAACATGCTGGTAAATTAATTGCTCAGAGGAAGAGAATTTTAGATCTTAGCATCAACTTCGTTGTGCCTGTGCCGACATTTTGTAAAAATAAATTACTTTTAGGAAAATCAATGCCTGGAAGTTCTTTGAAGTGTTTCATTAGCCGGAACCATAACAGGAGAGTTCAAAGACTTTTATTCAACACCCCCCCTCCCCTGGTTCAATTGCAAACCAAACTACAAGTTGGTTCAGTTCCCAAGTTCGGCACAAGAAGCGCAAACGTAGTTCGAAGGCCAGTCCAAGGTCCAAACATGGGATCTCAGGTCAAGATGCAAGAAACAGGAACATGAGGCAAGAAATTGGACATGTTGTTCAAGCAACACCCATTCCTTTGGGCGGGATTAAATAGGCTACGCTGGTACTGCCTCCTCACGAATAACTTGGCTGACTGGCATTGCACCTGTCTCCTCTCTGCTCTGCGCGTCCTTGGATCAGGAGAAGGTGCGGACTTCACCTCCTTATCTTCACTGACTGCTGGCAGTTGCTTGTGTTGCTTGCCTGGATCGTCCAGGCTAACCTGCTGTAACTGTAGCTCCCTTAGTTTAGTTTCAGCCTGCTGCCCATCCAATCATCCCAGCTGAGGCTGCTCCATTGGGCTGGAGTCCCCTGCTTCCTGATCCACAGCTCTCTTCCCCCAAGATGCCAGGACCTGGCTCATCCTCCTCTTCCTCCTCCAAACTTGCGTCTGGAGAGGGATCCGGAGGGGGTCTCACTTTCATATAATCTAGTGGGCCAAGGGATGCCCTTCTGCACAACAACCCTTGCTACTTTCAACAAATATTTTCTCATAACAAATGACACACTACCAACAGTGTTTCTGCCAGCATTTGCATGTCTTATAGTTTCTCCGTCCATTTTCCCATCTTCAGTAGACATTCTACTAAACTACAAAAATCCCTCTGCTTACTGTAGTTTTTCCCCCTATCTATTATTTGTAACCATTCACTCCATTTTCCCTGTCAAAGAACCTTTGGTTCTTAATTTATGAATTTTCAAATCCATATCCCTCATTCCTCATCATATAGTCTAGTACTTGATGCAAATCATTTTTGCTCTCAGCCAACAACTGGGAACTGTCTGAATTTATAATTCTATACATCTTCACACACACCGTCAAACCAATTGTAATGTCACACAAATATTTCTTTTACATTTTTCTATAAATATATTAAGCATCTGAGGAAACATTACACATACTTTTTTATTTCCTGCTCAGTGTTGGATGATTTATTAATCATTCCAATTATTTTCAGGGGGAAGTCATTAAGAATGATAGAAATCAAAATTAACTCTCTGATTAATTGTACTCAAAAACCTACTAGAGGACAGTGCAGCTACATGGCTATAATGGGCCATTGCAATTTGTATCGACTGCAGTTTCTTGCAGCACCTTACAAAGCATACTGCAGTATCCTGAAGGTGGTAGTGGCATGATTTACTGATGCCAAAATATTATAGAAGACAAAAGAGAGTATTCTGCTCATAAAAGCTAAAATACTTAGGGATATAACATACCTCTCATTAGAAGGGAATCTCTCCTGTTGGGTTGAGGGTTAAAATTGAAGTAGTGGCTTCTATTTGCTTCTAAAGTTCAAGCTAGTTAAGCCATTGAATTAGGTATTTCAACCATTTAAATTTCTGATGTCAATCTACTTCTAAGTAGCCCTGAGAAACAACTGATCCCAAAACCCTCATATCAGACAATGACATACTCAGTTCATATCTCTTGTGTCTAGGCTTTGGCATATAAGAGAAAGGCATCCCCCAATCCCTCTTTCAAGAGGTGGAAAATTTGTTCTTTTGGGAGATTGGAGGAGATTTCTGGAGGAAGAGAAATTAACAATTGGGATTGGATGGAGAAAAGCAAAAGCTGAGATCCTTCTCCTTCAGATTCAGTTTAAAGGTTCGAACTTCCAGAGAAGTTAAAAAAAAGATAAGTCTGACTAAATGAATTCAGAAATTGTTTGTTTGTGTGAGTATGTGTGTCTGAGTGTGCACTTTCTTATTAATAAAGTTAACTTTAATCTGTACTTTGTGAGATTGATTTATTTTCATAGAGGAAAGACCTGAATCCTCTAGTCATATATTTCAGTACTACATGACCAGGAGGTGATACAGTAGCAATTATTTTATTCTATTTTTGTACTTTTATCTTGTAACTGCCAGAAAGTAACCCAGGATGAAAGAGCTCTACTTCTGCATTTAGAGGAGGCCATATAAGGCACTCACTAGAAGATAGATGGCAGTAACTACCAAGACTTTTACTTAGAGCAGGGGTAGGCAACCTTGGTTCTTTTATGACTCGTGGACTTCAACTCCCAGAATTCCTGAGCCAGCATGGCTTAGCTTGGAAACCTCTTCCCTTTCCCCTCAGCATGGCTGGCTCAGGAATTCTGGGAGTTGAAGTCCACGAGTCATAAAAGAGCCAAGGTTCCCCACCCCTGACTTAGAGGATAGTATGAAAACCAGATAACCTTTTACAGAGATGGTTAGCAACTTCCTTACTCTTTTACTGTAGGAGCTTCACCAAGCTACTAACATAGCAGTTAAATTATTAGTATGGGTACTTGTATAGATCTTATACATTCTTAAAGCATTATTGATGAACACTTACTGTAATCTCTAATTCTGTCCAGTTTTAGCTTGCATGTATTATGTGTATCTAAAACAAATTAGTGATTGTAATTGGCACAGATTTTCTAACATAACAAGGAAAGAAATTTCTTAAGGACTCTAATCTGCTCAATAGCTTCAAAGACCCCAAAGTTGTTCTCCTTTGCTGTTGGGATGGTGTAGCCAAACTTTGTTCCCAAACCCTTAGATTCTAGAGCAGGAGTCCCCAGCTTGTGGGCCGCAGCCCATTATCGGGCTGTGCCTCTTGGCCACCAGGCCGTGTGAATGGCTGGCCAGTGAATGGCTGACCACTTATGCTAGCGCTATTCTGAGTGTTGCATGGGTGCTAGCCGTGCCCTGAGTATTGCGCAGGCACTAGCCCTGTCCTGAGTGTCGCGCGGGTACTAGGCCCACTCCCAGCGTTGCTCAAGCGCTTGCGCTGCCCCAAGCATCATGCAGGCACTTGCCCTGCCCCCAGCTTCGCGTGGCCGCTAGCCCCGCCTTGGGTGTCACGCAGGTGCTAAGCCTGGCCCCAGTATCACGCGGGCACTAGGCCCGCCCCCAACATCATCTGGGTGCTAGGATTGTTCGTAGTGTCACGCGGGTGCTAGCCCTGCCCCAGCATTGCACACGCACTCACACCCTTTTTTGTGTTGCGCGGGCGCACGCGGCCCCATGCCTGCCCCTTTCTTTCCCTCTGGGCCGCCAAAGGTTGGGGACATCTGTTCTAGAGGACAGAAGTAGAGCAATTCTCTGTCTAGTGGGATCAGAAACAGGGTTCAACTTTACTTCTTTCTTTAAATATTTATAGATTGTCCTAGAATTAAATATTCTGGATGATCTACAAGTAAAGAACAATTACAATCAATCTAATATTTCCTTAAAAAATAAAATGGCAACTTGGAATATTCACTCTGGCCCAAAATGCCTATTCAAAAAAAAAAAAGCCAGATGCCTTTTGAAATGTCAGAACAGTTGAGAGTCATGCATACAATGTGGAACTACTATCAAAAAGTTTTGAAAGAAGTGACTACTTGTCAGAAATGGGAAACATGGTCTAATCAGAGAGATAGCAGGTTGGAGTAACAGGTAAAGGTGGTGAGCTTTTTAAACTAATGAAAAGTAGATGGTCTGGGAGATTCATTTAGATCTAGACTCTTTCTAGAATGTTGCAAATTTCTCAGTTTGAACTTCCTGCAGTTCCCCAATAAAGAGTTATAGATTTGTGATCTCTTTATATTATTTGTAGTGTTAATGCATAAAAAAATGCCATTCTTCTCTCTCAGATTCATGGATAGGTCTAGAACAGCGGTTCTCAACCTATGGGTCGCGACCCCATTTGGGGTCGATCGACCATTTCACGGGGGTCGCCAAGCAAGGCTGTCCGCCATTTTTTTCCCCTTTTCCGGCGGGTGCCTTACCTCCCTTGGGCTGGGCCAGCTGGTGGTCGGCCTGCTCCGTCTCTGCCGCTTGCCAGCTACGCCTCGGCCGGTGCAGGGGACGGAACCACGCATGCGCGGGGCTCCCGGGCAGGGAAAGTCCTCGACTTACGACCGGGTGGGTAGTCCTCGACTTACGACCGGTTTAGTCCTCGACTTACGACCAGTTTAGTCCTCGACTTACGACCGGTTTAGTCTCGACTTACGACCGGTTGGGGGTCGCGGCACTAAAAAGGTTGAGAACCACTGGTCTAGAATGTCAAAGTTAGTGTTTTAAAGCCTGAACAGAACCCAGTGATATATATCTGTGTGCTTGAGTCATCTGACAGATCTTCTCCCCACACCCATTGTTGCTGTAAATCAGGGGTAGTCAACCTTGGCTCTTTTATGACTCGTGGACTTCAATTCCCAGAAGCTGGCTCAGAATTCTGGGAATTGAAGTCCACTAGTCATAAAAGAGCCAAGGTTGACTACCCCTGCTGTAAATGGAGAATACGTTGGTCTAATTTTTAAAGGCAAGAACATCTTTCTTAGCGTCTTTTGCATGCCTTTTGTAACTAGTTCTGAAGGCCATTATATAAAATTAGCTTGCTATTTAGAGGCAGCAAAGATGGCTTGGTATGGAATTAGTGTTCTATTAGAAGAGCTTTTGGTAAAGCTCTTTAATAATTTGCTGATGGGCTCTTATTGAAAAAATCTGAGGAACAAGGCAGAAAATGAAAGGGTAAAGGGCTGAGATAGCTTCTAGATAGAAGCAGCAGAGTTCACCACCCTTTTAGCAACCTTGGAGCTCTTCTGGCTTTCAAAGGATAGTTTAAAAATCTTTCCTGATATTTATTCTATAGTACTGCTGTTATGTACAACCTCCCCCACTACCTTTCAAAGGGTTTATAAATGTGCAGACTTTATGCCCTATTCTTAAATGCTTAATTTGTAACTGCAGGTGTATGAAATAGATGTATTAAACCTCAAGGACAGACTTAGAAGAAAAAGGCAATATTAAAAACATAAAATAGATCCATTTTAAAACCATCAATTATCTGCAGATGACCTCATCTAATTTTGCTAAAGTCAAAAGTTATTTTTTTGTAGATAAACCCATCTATAGATCATAGTTACAACAGTGATAGATTATTATCAGTGTTAAAATCTGTACTTTCTCAATACTGGCTACTGTGATTCATAAATGGGAGGATATTATGTTTTGTCAAAAACTGGAAGTAGAACTTATCACAACTAGGAAATGTTGCCATTTTTGTACCTTGCTGATACTTACCATAGTTCAATTTGTTCTGGGTGATGTTTTTCAGACAGAGCCAGTTTGATGTAGTGGTTAAGCTGCTGGGCTAGAAAGCAGCAGACAGTGAGTTCTAGGTCTGCCCTAGGCATGGAAGCCAGCTGGGTGACTTCGGGCCAGTCCCTCTCTCTCAGCCTAACCTACCTCCCAGGTTAATTATTGTATGGAAAAGAGGAAGCAGTAATACCAAGTATGTTCTTTACTTTGAGTTGACTGTAATATATTTAAATAATAATAATGATGATGATGATGATGATGATGATGATGATGATGATGATGATGATGATGATGATGATGATGATGCCTGGAGACAGCAGAATAGACGAGAAAGAACTGGAGAAGATAACAAAATACAGAGACCTACAAATAGAAATAGAAAGACTGTGGCAAAAGCAAGCAAAGGTAGTACCAATAGTAATAGGCGCCTTGGGTGCAGTCCCAAAACAACTGGAGCACCACTTGAACACCATTGGCATTGACAAATTCACTATTAGTCAATTGCAAAAGGCGGCCTTACTAGGAACTGCTTCCATCCTGCGACGATATCTGTAATACTATCAAACATCCACATCTGCCTATCCCAGGTCCTGGGTAAGGACTCGATAGGTAGACAAAATGTCAAATCCAGTCTGAACATCTGGCTGACTGTGCGATGAGCCATAATAATAATAATAATAATAATAATAATAATAATAATAATAATAATAGTAATAATAGTAATAATAGTAATAATATAATATGTACCTGTAATTGGCTATGCCATTTCAAATGCAACACATTTGTTTGAGTGGCAGAACAATCTCTAAACATAGCACCATTGTTAGCTTAGCCTGAGCTGGAGATGTAGTGGATATTCTCATGCTTTAGTTCTCCCCCCCCCCCCCATAGGAGCATCTTTGGAAGATCCCTCAGTCTTTGATGTCTCCTGTTAAAAAGAAACTTGGTAGGCATGGAAATTTCCTTCTCTGCCTGAAATCTTAGGGAATCACTGGGTTTTCATTAAACAGAACTATGCTGGATATCATAACTAATACTAATTTCCCGAGTCCCATATTACCCAAAATTATAGTACATCTTTTTGGGAAATGGGTTATTTTGGTAAATCAGTTTTCCAAACCAGGTTCTTGGGTTAAAAAGTAAAACCTGATGTTGACAGTTGAACATCATTTGGTCAGTTGAAGAATTTCCAGGTCTAAGATCCAATAAATTAATAGAGAAATTCATGGCCTGGTCACTTCCTGGTTCGATTACTGCAACATGCACTACATGGAGCTGCCTTTGAAGATCACATAGAAATTATAACTGGTCCATAATACAGTGGCATACATAAATTCAGGCAAAAATATCAAGGTGGAATTGTTCACAACACCACTGGATGATGAAGTGATTGCAAGCAAATATATGACAGGTTTGTGTTACATATTGGATCCTCAGAATTTCACACCATTATATATTTTAGACAGAAAGATACTAGCGTGGACTCTATTTTTGGATGACGCTTTAGTTCAATTTATTATTATTTGAATGCTGAGACAAGATAGCAGGGTGAGAAGTCCCCATATCAATGACAGCTAAATATTTTCAGCCATAACGATGCCTATTACTTTAGAATCTGTAGTGTATTAATAGACACATGCTAAATAAATCCATGTAATGATTAAAATGTATTTTTGCTGAAGCTCAGCATTTATATATGTTGTTCATTTCAGATGATATTAGAAGTAGAAATCTAAGCCATTTTTCTTTCTTGATCATCATTATCCTTTTATGGCTTCAAGAAAGCTTTTACTAGCTAAAAATGAACCTCTTGAAAAGCAAACAGTCACTTTTTTGGACTGTTGCTTCCAAAGCAAGCTGCGTACAGTATCTTGGCTCATCTTGTAACTCAGCATTATGAAATCTGGCATCTCACAATTGGAAAATTCTCCAAGAGTTCATTTTAAATTCTTGCTTTGTGATTTTCTGCTCAAGATTAGTCACAAAAAGCATTTTAAAATACAAAAGCTGTTTTTGCCCACAATAATGCAAGCAAAAAAGGAGATTTGCTTCTATCTCAGTCTGGGGTGTGGAAACAGCACAAAAATAGAGATTTGAGCAAAATATTCTGGCAGGAGTAGGGAAATATTGAAACCCTTATTTCAAATATTTTTCCCACCTTTCAAATATAGGATTTCCAGGTTGATTAATTGTTTTAAGTTATAGTAGTACCTTGGTACTCAACTGCTTTGAAACTCATTGAATTTGGTACTAAATGCATTTTGATGTGAAAATTTTGTCTCGGTACTTGTTGCTTGGTACTCAACACACAAGCTAGAATTTAATCAGTGTTGGCTACCTTGTGACTCACTTTGTCTGGTACTTATAGTTTTTGGTACTCATTGCACCTCCCCGAACCAATTAATGATGAGTACCGAGGTACCACTGTATTATAGTTTTAAATTAGATTTTGGAATCTTTGAAGGCCAAATAACTGGGAACTAAAAAATAAATAATAAATCCTTGAAAACCTAGGAAACTACATCAATTTTTACTTAGGCATAAAGTTTGGAGGCAGGCAGAATATTAGCATTGAGACACAGCCACTGAGGTGTTTCCAGTAACAGCCTTTTACAAGACTTCCTAGAGTTGTGCCTCATTTTGTATTGTCTTACTGCACAATTTTTACAGCTGTTAAAAGTTGCAGATGGAACTATCATTTTGGATGACTTATTTTCCCCTTCTTCCTTACAATAAGGGGAATGTCTGTTCTAAGGTAAAAACATAAAACTTCTGTACTCCACTATTTTGTCACTCATGTAGTAACTAAATTGAGGACCATGAAAAGCCACCACCAAGAATGAAACTAATGTTTTTGTTTTGTTTTGTTTTTGCAGCACTGTATCTCACTTTTTCCTTGTGAAATATGTGTTGATACCCTTTATTGGTGGCACTGTGAATGAATGGGGCAGTATGTTTGCAAATGACTTCACTGGTATTTAATCCAATTCAGCTGATATTTTTATCTTGTTTTCACATTCTTGTACTATTCAAAGCAAAAAAACTTCTTCATTTTTGAGTAAGAAGAATTGTAACTTTGGCACATAATTTTTGTGATTTAAAAGCCAATCTCAAATAAAGATGCTATTATAAAACTTCTGGCTGGTGTTCAGGCCTGAATGCTAGTGAACTACCAAAGCGACCTTGCTTGCATCTGTCTGCATTTATTTAACTACATTTTATAATTGGCAATACTGGCTGGGAATTCTAGAAGTTGTAGTTTGATATATTTGGAGTGCTCTAAGGTGGGAGATTTCTAGCACTGAAGGGGGACCATCAAGAATAGATCACTTAGATATTCTTTCTGTTTAAATGTGAGACTATATCATCAAACAGACATTTCATCATCCCTTAGTTATTCCTTTTAAAAAAATGTTTTATTTCATCGTGTCTTGCAGTAAATTCTGTAAGCCAATCATGATATGTGAGGAAAATCTTCCATCCTCTTAAATCTGCTCCTTTCATTACATTTTTTTCTCTCAAGTATAACTAACTCCTATCCTCATCCATTTGCCTTTATGTCAATGATGGAAACCTGCATCAGAAAACTTTTGCCTAGAAAGGAATAAGAAAAGAGATACTTGGAGATAAAAGCTATTTATTAATTTGGTTCTTAAATTCTACTTCGGAAACTCTGAAATTTGTTCTTGCTCAACCATTGTGATAAAGTTTCTAATGTTTTGCCAAAGATAACTAAAGTTGACTAGATATCAAGGTCCATCTTGGCTTTATATTCCAAAGTATTAAAAAGCACATCTTTCTAGATAGATCTAAGAATGGACATAGATACAGCATTTATATGTTTGTAAGTTTTATATTAGAAAGACAATCTCTACAGCAAAGACACTAACATCGGATACATTTTCCAAATAATGTCTGGTCAGCATAGTTTTGTAAAGATAGTATGTAGAGCAGTATGCTATTATTTCTGCTTTGTTGTTCAAAAACATGTGTTCTGTTTTCAGAGGCTAATGAAATCTTCACTGTTTATATGATCTGATATATCCTTGTTGTTTTTTAGGCTGATGGACTACCGGCAGCATGACGACGACGAGGGATACTGATAGCATGGGATTCTTCATGATTGCCTTGTTTACTGGATGCTAATTCAGAATGCGGACAAGAGTAAACTTTGAAGTGCTCCTTTTGTGTGTATCTGGCCCAGAGAAGACTTCTGATTGCCATGTCAATCCTGTTTTCTCTTGCCTTGCGACACCCAGTTAATTGAAGCTTGAGAGAAGTGTTTCTGATTGTTGGTTCCCGTCAAATCAGAAGTTGTATCCTTCATCACAAGAAGATGAAATTTCCATTCTATTGGCTTTTTGTCAAACAGACACAATAATATTTCCTTCCGGAAATCCTGGGATACAAACTGTTTTGGGTATGGCTACTGATCCCACGTGATAGAGGTGTGGCACCAACCTTGGGACTCATGACTGGCTATACAATGTTGCGGAATGGGGGAGTAGGGAATGGAGGCCAACCTTGGATGCTACGATGGTCCAGTCGGATTCGACTCACTTGGCTTAGCTTCACATTATTCATTATCCTGGTCTTCTTTCCTCTCATTGCCCATTACTACTTAACCACCATAGATGATGTAGATGATGCTGGCAAGCGCATCTTTGGTCCCCGCATAGGTAACGAACTTTGTGAGGTGAAGCATGTTGAGGATTTATGCCGAATTCGAGAGTCAGTGAGTGAAGAGCTGCTCCAGTTGGAAGCTAAGCGGCAGGAATTAAACAGTGAGATTGCCAAGCTGAATCTCAAGATTGAAGCCTGCAAGAAAAGCATTGAGAATGCAAAGCAGGATCTTCTGCAACTAAAGAATGTTATCAGTCAAACAGAGCATTCATATAAAGAGTTGATGGCTCAGAACCAGCCCAAGCTTTCACTGCCGATTCGACTGCTACCAGACAAAGATGACTCTAATTTTCCCATGCCAAAATCCAGTAGAAACTGCCGGCTGCATAATTGCTTTGACTATTCACGTTGTCCACTAACCTCTGGTTTTCCAGTTTATGTCTACAACAGTGACCAGTTTAACTTTGGGAACTCATTGGATCCTTTAATTAAGCAAGCCTTTGAATCCACTGTCAGAACTAACATATATGTTACTGAAAATGCAAACATTGCCTGTCTCTACATTGTCCTAGTAGGGGAAATGCAGGAACCTGTAATGCCTAAACCTACTGAATTAGAACAACAGTTGCACGCTCTGCCATATTGGAGGACAGATGGACATAACCATCTCATTATTAATTTATCCAGGAAGTCAGAAACTCAAAACTTCCTTTATAATGTCAGTACTGGAAGGGCCATGATTGCGCAGTCTACCTTTTATGATGTACAGTATCGTCCAGGTTTTGACATTGTAGTATCTCCTCTTGTCCATGCCATGTCTGAACCCAACTTCCTAGAGATCCCACCCCAGGTGCCAGTAAAGAGAAAATACTTATTCAGTTTCCAAGGGGAGAAAGTTGAATCTCTACGATCCAGCTTACAAGAAGTACGATCATTTGAGGAAGAAATGGAAGGAAATGCACCAGCAGACTATGATGATAGGATTATTACCACATTAAAGGCTGTTCAAGACAGCAAATTGGACTTTGTCTTGGTGGAATTTACATGTAAGAATCAGCCAAAGGCAAGTTTGCCCACTGAGTGGGCTCTTTGTGGAGAAAGGGAAGACAGACTACAGCTACTGAAATTATCTACTTTTGCACTGATAATCACCCCGGGTGATACCCATCTTATGATCTCTGCTGGCTGTGCAATGAGACTGTTTGAGGCTCTAGAAGTTGGTGCTATTCCAGTCATCCTTGGAGAGCAAGTCCAACTGCCGTATCATGATGTAATTCGCTGGAATGAGGCGGCCTTAATTATACCAAAGCCACGTATTACAGAAGTGCACTTCCTTCTGAGGAGTATTTCTGACAATGACCTTTTGGCCATGAGGAGGCAGGGCCGCTTCTTATGGGAAACCTACTTTTCCACTTCAGACAGTGTTTTTAGCACGGTCTTGGCTGTCATAAGGACTCGAATCCAAATTCCAGCTGTTCCCATTCGAGAGGAAATGGCGGTGGAGATCCCTCACCGTTCTGGCAAAGCTGCTGGCACAGATCCCAATATGGCAGACAATGGGGATTTAGATTTGGGGCCAGTAGAAACGGAACCACCTTACTCATCTCCTAAATATTTACGCAATTTTACTCTCACAGCAATGGATATTTACAGAAATTGGAACTCAGCTCCTGGTCCCTTCCACCTCTTTCCACACACACCCTTTGATCCTGTTCTACCCTCAGAAGCCAAGTTTTTAGGGTCAGGCACTGGATTTCGACCTATTGGTGGTGGAGCTGGTGGCTCTGGGAAGGAGTTCCAAGCTTCATTGGGTGGCAATGTTCCCAGGGAGCAATTTACAGTAGTCATGTTAACCTATGAGCGAGAAGAAGTCTTAATGAACTCCTTAGAGAGACTCAATGGTCTCCCTTACTTAAATAAAGTTGTAGTGGTCTGGAATTCCCCCAAACTTCCATCAGAAGATCTGCTTTGGCCAGACATTGGTGTTCCAATTGTGGTAAGTCAAATTCAGATATTTCCTTTTTTATTCCTATGAGAAAACTCAAGTTACTATTTATGTAAAATGTTGGTCTTCCATTGTGCCATAAGATGTTCTCAGTTTGCATGTATTTTTATAGATTTTAGAGCAAAGCAAACTATGAGATCCAGAAATTGTCCAGAACATTCAATAAAAATATGAGATTTGTGTTACAGTAAAAGCTGGATGTAATGTGGCCCTTATTTTTTTTAAAAAAAATATTTATTATTTTATATGCTAAAGTACAAAAGAAAAAATATAAAGGTAAACTCTAAAACAACCCAAAATAAAAGCATCCCAATGTTTGCATAAAACACATTACATTATGAAATGAGGCATCTTTTGAATAATCAATTTGAATTTTAGAGTTTCCGTTAAAGCAATGCTGCTTTTAGAGGCCTAGAATATTATTTTAAAATACAATTTCATAAGTGCTAGTGAAGAGTGCTACTAGATATTGCAAAAATAAAATATTCTGATTAATTATCTGATATTGTTCTGAGGGCTGCAAATGTACTTCACTTCATAATCTGAGCTCCTTATAGACGATGGGGCCTTGCTTGTTATTCCCTAACTAGCATCTTTGTAGTATTGGATCTACAGTTATCAATTTTGGATGGGAGAAGTGGAGGAATGAATAGGCTTTGTGGAAGAGATTCAATAGAAGAAAGTTAATAATATTCTGTCTTTCTGGGATGATGGTATGTTTGTTGCTTTGAATTTAAACAGAGAGAGAGAGAGAGGGAGAGGGAGAGAATAAAAACTCAAGAATAGAATATTTTATTATTTTGTCATCTAGGACCTTAACATTGGGTTAAATGAACTTAATATTTCATCTTGCAGTTTCTAGCTAATGAATCATGTTGTTCAATTCTGACAACAGTGAATAAAACACTTTTTTCTGGGAGTAGTAATATAAAATACTTATCTCACTGCAAACACTGCAACATTAATATACAGTAAATGTTGTTGTTGTTTGTTGTTGTTGTTAATTGGCTACTTAGGCAGAGGTGGACAATCTGTTGTCCGCATGCATTCCCTTCCCCCAGACCAAGCCTCCAGTATGTGATGACAGAATCATGATAATGTCTTCCTTTTTATGTGCTGCAAATGGCAATGTGTTAATGTATTATTTTGCAATTAACCCCAATAAAACCAAAAGGGTCAAGAAAAGGTCTGAAAGGCCTTTCAGTGAAATCAACACATCATCAAAACTGCTTCCTAGTGCATTGTGGGTACAAAAGGGATTGTAACCCCAGGCCAAAAAAAAAGTTGTCTAAAGGTCTATTATCTTCTTGGATGGCAGCACTGGTTAATCTAATAAGGGAGTTGAGGTAGATGCAAAGATTATTTGTCTCTTGGACATCTACAGAATAAATAAAGCCTTTTCCTTGCTCAATCTATGGCTGAATTTACCATTGGACCTTTAGATTGGAAGAAACTTTCAAAGCATTCTGTTTGTTGACCTAGAATCATGTACTTTATATTCAGGGCTGTGTGTACATTGAAATCTAATGCTATTTAGAATATAGTGCTGGCTATAGACTTTAGCTTTCAGAAGATACCAGATATTCTGCTTTTTAGAGAGCTTTTTTTTAGTATATACAGTCCTGGAAATACACATAGATGTGTAATAGAGATTAATGAGACGTTGGCAATCAAACTTGCTTAATTCGGTTTCCAGAAGTTCTGATGATAAAGTGCTTCATAACCCAAGCTCTCTTCATAGCTCAGGGTCTCATACTGTTGATCTACCTTATAAAAGTATTTCTAAAATATTTCCAATAATACAGTGGCTTTATTTGCATGATAAAATGAGAGACAAATTTAGCAAACCATGGTAATTTAGTGGGTAGTCTGAACTCAGCCAGCATGGTTATTACATGGTTCATTGTATCTGAAAATTGGGTTGAAGAAACCGGGCAATAGTGTGTTCTGAAGTTGGTCAGAAGTGTTATTTCAAATGTAGCAAAATGAACCCCTATTCTTTAATATTCATCTCTCATCATTTTTCTTAGTTTCTCGGATCTTTCCCCAGCCAAATACTTTCCAATAATACCCTGTGTTGCCTCTCTGATACATCCATACTGTCCTTCAGCCAGGCAGGGGAATTCTTGGCAGTTGAAGTCCACACATCCTAAAGTTGTAAAGGCTGAGAAACACAGCTCTAGGCAGAATAGGAAATCTTTTATATTTTATTTTCTGAGTAGGGACTGTATTGGTAAATCTTAAATGGTTAGTTTTTGGGAGGGTGGTATCCAAGAAGCTAAACCTAAATTAGCAATTCAGCGGTCAAGATAAATATTGTCTGAATGCCCTTCATAGAGCCAATGTGACATTATAGTTAAAGCATTGTATTAGGATTAAGGAGAGCCAGGTTCACATCTATCTTAACCGTGGAAGCTCACGGGGTGATTTTGTTCCCATCCCTCTGTCTCAACCCAAATTACTTTGTTCTTGGGAGAAAAAATGAGGGAATACAGTTTGAAAGGAATGAAAGATAGGATACACTTCAGCAAAGACCTAAATCAATCAATCTATCCATCACATAAATAACTGAATAAAAGATGATACATGTGAATATACAGAAAAAAAATCAAATGCACTTAATAGAGTAACTAAATTATCTCGATATATCTGCCTTTCCTCACTGGGAACCGATGCTTTTTTTATATAAACCCTCTAAAAAAGAACTGATGTGCTGTACTTTTTTCTTCCAACAATGTCCCACCACTCCAAACTTTACACAAATTCCACCCATTCCCCCAAATCAATGACATCTTTTTTGGGTGGGGAAAATAATTATACCATATTATGGGTGAGTTTGCTGAGCAGATAGTGGTTAACCAAAGACCATCTATTGATTTTATTTAAAAGCTGAAATTTTGAGAATATACTGATTTATAACTCCAGCCTTTCTTAGGCACTGTAATACAGATTACAAGTTCTCCATGCTACAAGTGAATATAAATCACAGATTTGGCACAGATTTCCATTTTCAGTATAGCTTACTTGTACTTGCAACCCTGTTTATGCTTCCATTCATTAACTCTGAATGCTTTAGTAGGAAAACATTCCCTGTGTCTGAATCCCATGAGGTTTAAAAGCTGATAGCTGAAACCAAGGAATGGAACATTCCCCTTTCTCTAATAGAGGTTGTGATGTGTTTTTGTTTCTTTTCTTGGCATTATTTTGTTGCAAGCTATTTAGCACAAGGTGTGAGAGTTAAGAAAGCAAAGTTTTTCTCTAATTAAAAATTGAAGGGGTGGGGTGAACTGGCATCATTTAAAAATTGTTTTCCTATTAACACCAAACCATTTCAAGCATCATGAGACTGCCAGGTGCAGAAGAGTGATAATGCCACCATGACAAAGTGATTACTGATCAAAGCACCTAAAGCAAGCGGTTAATGAACTTCAACAAATTACAGTGTAGTGATATGGAATGCCATCTGCATTTTGAAATAGGAGCAACAGCTAAAGTCATAGCAACCAATACACTGAAGCTACCAATTGGAGGAGAGCCAGTGTAATGGAATGAATTGAATGCTAAGTTTGAATGCAGGAAATTCAGGATGGATTGAAATCCTTCCTATAATTATTGAAGGGATAAGGGTGGAAAGTCTGGTTAATCATCATAGCAAGTATAATTTCTGTTTTTTATTCAACTCTTCCGGTTGAATAAAAACAATTTTCTCCCTTGTTAGAGGCAGACTGGATTAGTTAAGGATAATATAAATTGGGGAGAAAAGGATTTTAGGAGATGGTGGGACAAAATGAAGAGTACCGTGATGAAAAATGATTGAAGATTGGGAAAGGAGAAGATGATAAAAGAAGTGAGGGCTATAGTTGAGATGGAATCTGAGTACAGTAGGCAAAAGAGTAGATGAATGGTTATGGAAGAAGGACTTGGTGGCAGTTGGCAATCATCATATTAATCCTTTGATGAATGTAGCCTCATTCATCATGGTTATAGTTAAAAGCGAGTGAGCATGACTGAGTTCAACATATCAGTTTTGTTACACGATGCATAAAGAAGCTCATCCTGAGATCATCCGGCCTTGTACCCTACATAGTTTAAGTATGTAAAAGGGCATATTTCCTCTTTTATTAGCATTTCCAAGTGACCATAATACTGCTTTTTCTTTGCTCCAGTTTGATTCTAGTTATGAAAATTTGGGAGAAATTTGTATATTGAACTTATTAGATAAGAAGAGTATAATTTCTGAAAAATATCTTCTTTAAAAAAGGAAAAAAATAAAGAGCTACCTTTGCCCATTCTTGAAGTACATACATCTCCATGCAGCAAAGCGTACTTATTTTGGAAATAGCGGTGATGATGTAGCTTTGAAGCAGATGATGATAAATAGCTGCACAATCATCCTATTAGCAGTTAAATAATTCCTGTGTGTATGAGAAATCAAGGCTGAATCTTCAGATATGATAAAATCTCCTTTGACAAATAGCTTTCCTTTGTTGCAAGAATAAGAGTACGTTGGATGAAAATACCATCTTTCTACTACCGATAACAGTTCAGTCAACTGAAATTTAACAAAGAGTTGCCATATTTTGTTTGATTGCAATCACTGTAAGCGGTTTTTAGTCTACTTTGTTTCATTAACCTATGAATGTATTTGCTACCATGGATTAGAATAATTTCTCTCTCTTTTAGAATATACCGTCTGTCTAGCTGTCTGTCTGTCTGTCTGTCTGTCTATCTAAAATATGAAAGTAATATTTAAGCTATAGTCGGTGGCATATATATCAAAGTGTTCTGCTCAATTTTACCCTCATTAAAAGATCATCTCAGTGGATGAGTCAAGAATTGAATATATGTCTCCCTGGTCCAAATTGATATTTTATCCACTGTGTGATACTGGTTTTCATATTAAATGCATTTCCCATCATTCTCAACTGGGACAGAGAAATTGGTCCCATCAATAACACAGATTGAGGCTTTACATAATCCAGTATTCTCTCTTCTCCCTGTGTTTCATTCTATATGTCTGGTTATATGCATTAATATGTGTATATTGAATGGTATCAGCAATATGGAAGGCTGGTGAGGAAGGTGCAGTAACAGCTTCACTGATAAGAATAAGCTATGTTGAAAGCGAGTTTTAAAAAGTGGTGAGCTCTACTTATATCTTGTTACTCAGAGTGGGAATTTTAAGTGTATGGAAGTAGAGGAGCATGGTCTTTCATTTAAAGCAAGGATTTGGGACTCTATTTATGAAAATAGCATTAGAGGATGAAAAGTTGTAACAGCTACAACATAAAAGAGAGAGCAGAAAATTGGCTGTTAGATTTGTGGGGCCAAGATGAGGTGATCTTTATTGAAACCCCAAACCTATGATTTCTGCTCTAGTTGCCTTCTAATATAGTCATCCCAGACATTTTTAACTTTTGAAGAAGTAGGGCAGTTGCAGTTTTTCTGAGAATTAACCCCAAACAGTAATTGGGACTATCTCATAATGAAACTAAAGAAGGATGAGGTGTGATGCCAGCTGCTTTTATGAACACAGCATCCCTGATTCCAGATCAGAGATACGTATTTGTAATCTGTGCAAAAATTTGAAGTTGGTTGTTGTCTTTCCCACATTGCAGATGCCATATATATTATTTTCATTTAGCACAGTGATGGCGAACCTTTTAGAGACCGAGTGCCCAAACTGCAACCCAAAACCCACTTATGCATCGTCGGGTGCCGGGTGGGTGTGGCCCATTGGGTGGGCGTGGCCCATTGGGTGGGCGTGGCTGCAGTGGTAACAGCAGACTGGTTGGGACTAAAAAATTCAATCAATCAATTCCAACTTTGCAAGATCTTTTTTTTCCCCACGAGAAGTTGAAATTGACTGATTGATTGAACCTTTTTTTTTGTACACGGCGGTGGAGGCCTAAAGCGAAAAGGTTTTATAAAACCCAGCTGAAGGCGTAGGATTGGGGCGACGGTGCGCGTGCCCATAGAGAGGGCTTTGAGTGCCGCCTCTGGCACCCGTGCCATAGGTTCGCCACCACTGATTTAGCATGTAAATGAGTTTGTGGCTGGAACAAGAAATTGATTGTGATCTTCCCATGTGATCACCTTCCTAGACTCCCAACTCCATTCAACATACCAAGAGCTTAGCACTCTGTAGCCGATTGGATTCCTGATGGCAAAACATGGGTACATTTTTATATTTTCTTTTTTTTTTTTTTTTTTAATTATTTTTATTATTTTTTATTATTTAAACCGACAAACAAAACAAAACAAAACATAATACACATATATACACAATATATATTTTAACATCAACTTCGTGCCAGTATTCTTCTATTTTTACATTTCCCCCCTTATTCTTTTTTAAAGTGTTTATCCTTATTGCCCCATTATTTCTTGTTTGCATTTTTCTTCCTTCATACATTATTATATACACATTTTCCACGTTTAACTTTTCCACCATTATTCCCTCTTATTTCTACTTTCTAGCCAGACATACCACTTGCTCCATATTAAATAATATTCTGTGTCTTCTTTTTCTTTTATCNATTATATGTAGAATTAAATACCGTATTTCTTTACTATATTTCCTGTTTAAGATACCCAGCAAAAAGATCTCTGGTTTCCAGTCTACCGGTTGATCTATTATTTCTTCAATCCATTTTTTTATTTTGGCCCAGTATTTTTTTGCAACTGGGCATGTCCACCATAGATGATAATATGTTCCGTATATTTTTTTGCACTTCCTGATGGCAAAACATGGGTACATTTTTATATTTTCATGGGTAACACGAGTGCCCTGGGGGCAGCAGTTTGGAGATCACAATTAGTCTGGGAAAAATGCTTTCTGCCAACGAACTGTATTCATTTGAACTAAGCCAGCTCTCAGCACTTAAATAAATTAGAATTAAATGAAGTAGAATTAGAAAAAAAATAAAAAGGACAACCTACAACACATGTTACAAATTGCCTTTTCTTTTCAATACATCCTTACACTTCTGCCAGTTAATGGGGTTTCCTTTTATTTAGTCCGTTTAACTATGCAGTAATGTAAAAAAATATAAAAAACAGTAATGTAAAAATGTTTTAAGAGTAAATGGTTGTTTTAATCTTGTTTTCAGAGTAAGAGTGTCAAAATTATGTTTTTATATAAAATATGCTATATATAAATCATAAACTAAATTTCAGTTTTACTTTTTATTATACATGTACTTACATTTAATAATTCAAGGAATAATGCATAGATGCAGTTGGAATCTTGAATTTTGCAAGACTTATCTCTTCCCCTTGCTCATTTTGTTTGTGATTCTTTACTTTCAGATTATTTTAGGAAAGGGCATTTAGCTTCTGTTGGAACCAATTAGTTGCCAGCTTTTAGGATCCTTCGGTGATAGATGCTTTTAATGTCTAATTCTCTGTCATACACAGAAGTTTTAATACTCAGGTGGATGAATGCATATCAGTAAGGAAAATTATGTAGTTCTTAAAAGAAAGCATGCATACAGAGATATAATTACCTGCCAGTAGTCTCCATCCCCCCCAAAAAACATTGGTGCAATCCTTAATGCTTTGAGTGTGATTTTTAAAAAAGCATGCCATTTATTTGTGATGAATATTCTTAAATGTAATAAATACCGTATAACAGTGGTTCTCAACCTTTTTAATGCCGCGACCCCCAACTGGTCATAAGTCGAGGACTAAACCGGTCTTACGTCGAGGACTAAACCGGTCGTAAGTCGAGGACTACCCAACCGGTCATAAGTCAAGGACTTTTCCTGCCCGGGAGCGCCGTGCATGTGTGGTTCTGCCCCCTGCGCCGGCCGAGGCATAGCTGGCAAGCGGCAGAGACAGAGCAGGCCGACCACCAGCTGGCCCAGCCCAAGGGAGGTAAGGCACCCGCCGGAAAAGGGGGAAAAAATGGCGGACAGCCTTGCTTGGCGACCCCCATGAAATGGTCGATCGACCCCAAATGGGGTCGCGACCCATAGGTTGAGAACCGCTGCCGTATAACACCCTTTGGTAAAAGATGGCCACCTTCAGATCAGTGACAAAATCCTGGGAATTTAAGTATTTCCTTACTAATTTGGGGATATTGCATTATTTGAGAAAGGATTTATATCAGTCTATTTCTTTTTTTAATATGAACAAGGCAGCGGATCTAATATAATGTGTAGCAAGGTATTATTGATAGTATCAATTATACTGGAAGAGGAATAGGGTCAGTTAGTCATGCTTCATAATTCCTCTTTAGAGTACTGCTTTGCACTCCCACATAAAGTATTGATCCCATGATATCCTTGTGCTGTATCTATAGAGAGCTTTAACAAGCACATGGTTCTGACAATTTCTATACACCTCTCAGTTGCGCAGATTAAGGGTGATGGGGAATCAGGGCTATCTTTGCTGCCAAGAAATAGGGTTTTGTATTTAAGAAAACTTAGAACAGACTGGATCAGAAATTATCTAGTAGTCACGTTTTCATTTGTTTTATGTCATCATTCCTTCAAGTACTATACAGTTATTGAACAATCTTGACCAACACTTTGAAGAGCATAGCCTTGTCAAGTGCACCTTCTTTAGAACGGTTGCATGTAAAGCATACGGTCAAAGTCCCTCCCCCACTCTCATTAATAATAATTTGTGTGGGAAGCTAATAAAAATAATTAGCCCTTCACATTTTTGTGTAAAACCCAGCAAATGTTTGCAGTGAATTTATACATAAATACCTGCTTTATGGATATAACCTTCAATATTCTTTGCCCAAGTCCCCACAGAAAAAGAACTTGTATTTTTCAAAGACATAATTTTAGTGTCAGATGTTGCCCTTTTTCAAGGTTGACTCAGCCTTCCATCCTTCCGAGATCAGTAAAATGAGGACCCAGGTTGTTGGGGGCAATATGCTGACTCTGTAAACCACTTAGAGAGGGCTGTAAAGCACTGTGAAACTGTATATAAGTCTAAGTGCTATTGCTATTCCCATTAGAGTTTTACCAAGTGCTACTTTTTATGTTGTAATTAATGGAGACTGTTAATTTCTGCAGGAGAAAATAAATGATGTGAATACTATTAGGATGGAGCTAATATTGTCCCTGGGGTGCTAGGTTCTTGGTAGCAGCAGATTTTGTACTTTTGCAAATAAAAGCATCTTACCAGTACTACATAAACTGAGTTATGAGTGTTTCTTAGCAAATGGTTGCATCTAGCCACCAGTATCTAAGCTTGGATGCTAAGCAGCATCAGATATCAATAGGAGACCATCAAAGAATGCAACGGCTGCAAATGATTGATTGTATGCCATCAAATAATTTTCAATTCCTAGTGACCACACAGATAGATTTTCTTCATGATGATACATCTTTAACCTGGTCTTTCAGCATTTCCAATCATGCACCCATCAACATCGTAACTGAGTCCATCCACTTTCCTGCTAGTCATCCTCTTCTCTTTCCTTCCTCCTTCCCCAGCATTAGAGAATTCTCCAGAGAGATCTTTGCATTATGTGTCCAAAGTAGGATAATTTGAGCCTGGCAAGAGCTCTAAACAAGAGACAAAAGTTGAAAAACAATTCCAAAGAAGGCAATAGTAAACCATTTCCTACTTATGCTGACAAAAACGTAAAATCTGTGTGGAATCTTCATCGGTCAAATTGGAGTTGAAGAAGAGTTTATGCTATTACTTGAGAGTTGCTTTTCTTAATATATGAATCTGTTTCAGGTCTCAAAGGCCTTTTCAGTCTTTATGGATCTTATCAATTTTACAGGAAATAGCAAGGATTCAGTTTTGGGCCCTCTGTGTGCAAAGCAAGGCCTTCTGTTAGTCACGAACTACAGCAGTGGTCCCCAGTCTTCCCAGCTTTGCGAACCAGCGGGGGGGGGCAGGGGAGTGGAAATGGTTTTGTGTGAGCAACGGGTGCACGCTCGCACACAAGCTCCATTTGCCTGAGTGGTAGGCACTTGCACGTACTCGTGAAGCTCCATTTGTGTGAATGATGGGCTCGCACAAATGGAGCTGCACCGTACACTCACCCGCCGCTTGCACAGCCCAATTCCAAATGGGCTGCGGCCCAGTACTGGACCGCGGCCTGGGGGATGGGGATCCCTGAACTATAGTACTCCCATCTTTCCAATACTTTGGCTTACTTTGCCGTATAGAATTGGATGAGAGCTATTAAAAATTGAGTTACCTCCTGTATGCAAAGCAGATATTTTGTTGATTTTATGGTACAGTAAATTTGGGGGGTTTAATGAAAAGATGAATATATACAGATGGATACATAAAATAATAAGTGTTCCTCTTGAATGGTTGTACATGAAATTTAGATTAATTTTTCCTTCTACAGAGGCCTGCAGCTTGCACTCAAATAAAAAGGTTGTCCCTATAGAAGAAAGTCAGTCTACCAGTTCTTATTAATCCCTGTGGCCATGAATATTCAGTTTCTTGCTGTGAGTCATGAATTTTAAAACATTCTACAGTTCTGGATAGTCTGGCGCAACTGCTTTAGGGCACTGTGGAGCACAGCATTTCTTTCATTGTTGTGCTATAAATTACTTTTGTCATCTACCGCTGGAGTATATTATTGCTTTTCTTGTAGATCTCAGGGGCATACTTGTTTGTATGGTGTGAATGCCTGTATGCAAATCTGCATCCTATTATGCAAACACTCTGAAGGCTGCAAGATGCCTTGTGGATATTAAGTAGTGAGATCTACAATTTATATGTATTCAGCCTTGCAGGTGAGTAGAAATATTCTTGAGTTGCTAAGAAACAACATTGAAAATATTACCAATTATTTATCATAAGAGCAGTGGATTGATGAAGTTACATCATCAGTTTTTGTGCTGGTGGAATTCATTGCCATATGAAGTTTTGGTAACCATAAACTGGCATGATATGTTTTGTTCTTACGTTTATTGCTATTTTAATTTGTTATTCACTGCTCAGAGTTGATTATTGAGTGAGCAACCGTTTAAACTGAATTTTACAATAAACAAAAGCTATCTGATTTCTTGAGGCTCCTTTGAAATTTATCCTTATCCGTGTTTGTCAGATAATGTCTATTATTTACCATTTCTACAGTGCACAAGGTGCCTTGCAAAAACTGTCTTTTCATGTCTGCTAGAAATAAAATAGCTTGTCTAGAATGGCACAGTTGGGGGTTTGGGTTAGGATAATTCAGGCATAAATCTCAAATTCCTATTTCTACAGCACATTTCTGGCTTGCTGGAGGACAGATGCCCTGTTACTCTGAAGCTTATACGTGCATATTTGTACATGTGAAGTTGTACTTATAGCACGCACAAACCTAGTCCCAAATTTTGTTTCCATCACAGTTCTTTCCTAAATATACTACCGAAGTTTGGTGGCAAAAGACTGAAAATCAGTAGCTTAATTTTCTGCTGTTGTACAGGTTAATGTGATAGGCCTAAGACTGGATTCAAATGATCAAAGTAATGCTATATACTTTCTCCACAAATCTAAAAACTGAGGAAATCCTGAAAATTATGTCTTAGTAAAGCGGATGAGTGTGTGTGAGGAGGCAATGGTTCCCAGTTGCTGAAAGGTTATCTGTTCTTGTTTCATTATTGATCACTTTAGCTTGGGTGAAAATGGAGGAAACAGAATTCTTCGGAGCTTGTAATCTCAGTTGTTGGATGCAATTTTTGTGATGTGTGGATGGAATGAGCCCACACTCCATTTATTCCTCTTGATCAGACATGATGCTCAGTTATGTTAATTGTTAAATAAGGAGCAAATCTGCTTTGAAATGATAGTGTAAATCTGAGGTCAAGACTGAGAGGAAAATAAACTTATTTATATGTTCTTATCTGTTTTAAAAATGCTCCATAATGGTGATGAGATAACTTATTTACATAGACTATTTGTTAGGGGTGAAGATGGATAACTGGAGAAATCGTCTGCCTTGTTTGCTTGAAGAAGATCCTCAGCATAGCTTCATCTCCCATCCGCCTACGATATTTGAGGCAAAAGGAAATGGCATCCTACAATTACTTTTTTTTTTCTTTTATGCCTCCCAAAAACACATATTAAATGCAGATTTAAAGTATCTTGGTAAATAGTGCTGCGTTTGCATCATTTGAAATTTTTACTCGCAGCCTAACCATAACTTTCTCCGGGAAGGTTGGAGTGCTGACAGAAGTTCTCATCATCTTTTATTTTCTGCAGATCCATTTCAAGAAATTACTTTTATGGATGTGAATTTTGTAGCGTATTAAATATGAACAGATTCTGAAAGAGCTTTTCTGTTTGAGCAAGCTGGTTCTTCCTGTTTTTCAAAAGCTTTTAAACTATTTGTTGCAATTACTGTAGGTGTTAACTACACCAGGGGTCTCCAACCTGTGGGCCGCAGCTCACTAGTGAGCCGTGGCGTGCTGGCCACTGGGCCTCAGGACAGACTGGCCAGTGCATACCCTCACCCCCACTCGCGCTAACGATGGGGTGCCGCGTGGCAAAAACGGGGCGCCGCACAGCAAAACAGCAAAAACGGCACAGTGCTGCACAAATGGGGCGCTGCGCTGCACAAATGGGGCACCGTGCCGCACAAACTGGGCAGGGCTAGCAAGTGTCACCCGGGTGCTAACGCCACCCCATTTGCATCACGCAGGCACTAGCACCACCCAGTTTGCATCGCACATGTGTTTCCCCCATTTGTGTACATGCGTGCATATAAAATGCTCCCCCCCCCTTTCCCTCTGGTCCATCAACCAAGAAAGGTTGGGGACCTCTGAACTATACTCAGTCTGGGAATTCTGCAAACTTGAATTATTAGTGCTGTTGCTGGAATATCCTGAACAAATATCACAGCCTACCTGAAAGAAACTCAAACATTCCTTCTTCAGTTTTCAGAATGTTTCATAGTATTTCCATTTGCAGAGAAGAAAAATCATGCTTTTGCATAGTGTTCTGCTAAAAATGCAGAACAGGTGTAACTACACTTTCTTCATTGTGGTCTCTATAATTTACACATACAAGTTATGCACCTGTGTAGATCCCATTTGAAATCTTGTAGCAATTACAGAGTTCTTGGCAGGAGTCCTTCTGCCACCAGCATTCAAAACTGTGGGGATTAACTGTTAGGAATTGCAGCATCAAGTTCACCGCCAGTTGACATACAATTCCTGAGATGGCCCATATATACTATTATGATATTCACATACTATCTTTCCACTCCATACTTTTTGCCTTCATCCACTTAACCACCATGATTTCTCAACTAATAATGATCATCATTTTAAGTAATGATTCTGTAGCAGATGGTTTTACATTTCATTATTTTTACACTTCTAGGAGATGTCTGTCTCTCCAGGGCAGTCCTATTTGACCTCCAGCTTTGTATGGATCCTTCCCCACTACTAGGGACTCAATATGCATTTAAACGTCTTTTAAGTGCCCTAGATTCTGGGGATCTCCTTCATTTCCACTTTCATAAGTTTTAGAATAATTTGTAAAAAAGGAATTACTGTGTCTTTGATACCTCCTTTGTTCTTTCAGCTTTTCTATTTATTCTGTTGCCAAAGCTTGGTGACTAGGCATCTGGCTACCTCAAAAGGACTCTACTAATTTAGTAAATAAATTTGCTAAATGACACAATCAATCTGTTGGCCTAAAAGTTCAGCAGCCACCCCAAACTTTGGAGTAAAGAACTCGGTTTACCAGCTACTGCAGACATGTGCTGAAGAGAGGAGAAGAGGGATGAAATCTGCTATTATGTGACAGTCTGTTGCTAAATTAGAAAAATACTCTGTCCCTAATTCTCTTTCAGTGGGGGGTGCCTGATTATAACAAAAAGTAACATCCTCAGAGAGGGGGGGTAAGGAGATTGGACAATCTGAGTGACAGATTCTTCTGGGGCTCTTTTCCACAAAGCCCCTTATCAGGCATGCATGGTAAAATTCCCCATGCATTCCAAAATTCCCCATGCATCCCCATCTCAAATAATCTCATTTGGGTTGTTTTTTTTTATCTTATAGTTGGAACTTTCTCTACTCATGGCTGTGTGTATGTATACATGAATGCACATATACATACAGTGGTGGGATTCTCAGTCGTCCAGGTCATAGTTATCCCAAAGATGCTTTTTCACGAGGCAACTGGATTTTCTTGTTTTTCTTTGAAGACGTTTCGCTTCTCATCCAAGAAGCTTCTTCAGCTTAGCTTCAAAGCTGAAGAAGCTTCTTGGATGAGAAACGAAACGTCTTCAAAGAAAAACAAGAAAATCCAGTTGCCTCGTGAAAAAGCATCTTTGAGATAGCATGATGATAATGATTTATTGATTAGCCATGAGTCCATATCAGGATGCAAAACAGCTAGGTAAAGTTGGGCAAAGCATATTAAAAGAAAAAAAAATTGTAAACCAATGCAATTAAAGGCAAGTGATTTCTTTTTCTCCTTCTTTATCTCGATTTTATATCAAAGTGGTATTTATCACTGAAAACGTCGGGTAAGACAGAACTCGACTAACTCCGAAAGTGTACTATGTGCAATTATCCTGTCTCTTTCATATCTGATTGAAATCAATATAGATACGGCGTACGGGTAAGGGATGATTATTATTTATAAAATGACCAGTAAAATCCCATATTTGGGCGAAGTCACAAATATAATCAAAGCCCACATTAACCCTAAGCATAGTCATACTATTCTATGCAAGTGAGAGCTGTAATCTAGAGACAGTCCTGCAAGTTACTCTTGCCTGCTTTCCACCAATTAGGAGGTATGTCCATTGTAGCATCTATATCATAAAACAGTTGAGTTGCAACTTTGAAGATTGAAGTGTTGTGAAATAGAAGGATCAAATGGCTATTTTCATGAACAAATCTCAGCACAGTTTCCTTTCAAGAACTATTATATTACTATTACAGTTTAATTCAATTTCTAATGGATGTTTTTAATTTAGGGGTTTTACTTTTAATATATAATGCTTCTTATGTGTTTCTCATAGTGCTACAATTTGGGAGATGCTGGCATTGGCCAGAGTTAGCTCATTGAAGGAACTTGGCAATGAGCAACAACAGTTGGAGTTGCTGAACTGAAAATACTCTATAATTGATAAGATGCAACCAAACCAAAATGTCCTGAATTCTTTAAGTCATTTAATAAGAGGATTTTACTATTTCAATGTGGCCTCAATAAGAAGGTGAAGAGGTGATAAGACCTTTGAGCACAGATACCAGCTTTGACTTTACCCTGTTTCTAAGGGTCTGCAAATGGTTATAAATATTTAACCACATATTTTCTGCCTCCTTACATCAGGAGGATTGAGGAAAGTGAGGGAAGAGTGTTAAGAATGAGCTATGTTCGACTTCCGGTTTGAATTCCGGCGCCGATGGCGGCTTTTCTCTTTGCCGCCTGCCCCGAGGACGCGTAAAAGCCACAGGAGCAGCGCCAAACAGCTGCTCCGTGGCTTGGAATCCCCTTCCCTCCCGTTTCCCCTCCCCCCCTCGAAGGGACTATCCCCATCTCGAGGGCTCGAGAGTGTCAAAATATCGACACCCCCACTTCCACTCAAGGGGGCCTCAGTCCCTGCAGAGGTGTGAAGCCCGACGGAGGCAAGGTCACTTGCTTCGGTCTGCACCTGAGTTGGAGACGAATACCCTCTAGCACTCATTAAGAACACTCGTGACAGAGCGATCCAGGTGCTTGGGAGCTGCAAGGATTTGAGCCTTTAGCTCTGAATTTAATAACTTCTCCATCGATGTTTAAAGTTTAAGAAGAAAGGGGAAAAAAATGGCCGCGGAAGGGCGTTTTGCTCTTTAACAGAGACTTTCACTTTCTGAGGACTTTCAATTCTGCTTTCACTTTCTGCTGGACTACTATTGTATTAGATTTGCTTGTATTGCTGGTGGGCAAGCTATCTGTTTCTGCTTTTGGTGGCAGTTTTAATAAAATTTTACTGGACATTATATTATATAAATTAAATTAGAGAAGAGGGGAAGAGTAAATAAAATGGCTTCAACGCGTGGGGGAACTTTTCCTCCTCAGAAAGGCTTGAGCTCTTCTTCTCCAGCTGTACAGATATCACAGCAGACAAAACCTACTCCCCCACCCTCTCCTCCAATGCCAGCTTTAACATTGAAAGATTTACAAGATGCCTTAAAGGACACTGCCAAACAGATTAGATGTGAAATGGACGAGCTGTTTGAAAAGAAACTTGAGGAAAAACTTGAAGAAAAAAATGTTGAGCTGAGAGATGATATAGTGTTTGCATTGCAAGGCTTGGCTGATCATGTAGATCGCATTGCAGGGTGGGTGGAAGACATGGAGGAACATATTGAAGTTTTGGAAATCAGAATGGGGAAAGTGGAAGAGAATACTGATGTAAATCAGAATGAGATTCTTATGTCACAATTTAGAGAAATGGAACATGCGTTGAGAATAAGAGGATTGAGAGAAAATGTTCAAGAAAAACTGCAGGAGGAAATTGCAGCAGAATTGGCCTTGGTTTTGTCCTGCCAACCTGAAGAAATCATGAGAGAAGTGGAAAATTTTTTTAGAGTTAACTCATGGGTGGCGAGACAGAGAAACCTTCCAAGAGATGTTGTTGTTTACTTTTCAAAAAAATCAATCCGCAATGAAATTATTCAAGCTTTTTATAAACAGAGATTTCAAATTTTAGGACATGATGTGATAATTTTAAAAGAAATACCACCCAAAATACTTAGAAGAAAGGACTTTGCTTTTTTGGCTGAAGACCTTTAAAAAGGCCATTTTGAGGATACAATCTTTTGATTGTGAGGCATTTTGTATACTTTTATTAGATCTAAATTGGTAAGTAACTTAATGAAAGTGAAAAGTATTAAACCCATTTGGCCTAGTGGTAGAAAAATCTATATGACAAAATGAAGGAGGTGAAATAACTTTTACATGGAGTTATATTTTATCTTCATGCGGGATGATTTATGATAGTCATGGATGGCCAACTAAGGCCCTTAAGTTACAGCCTGGCATGAATAACACGTAAAAAGGTAGGATCTGTTATATAGGAAGACTCATTTTGTGTAAGGGAGGAGGAGGTGGTTATCACAGTAAATGATTGCATACTGAAGAAAGCATGAGGAAAAACAGTGAGAAATAACCATTGTTCTTTCTTCCCTATTTTTCCACTTTATTCATGGCAGAAGGTTATCTTGGTTATCTTGGCCTTGCTGCTTCCCAAACCATCAATTTTCCCATTTTTCGTCTTCCTGCTTTCCTCAGG
Source organism: Protobothrops mucrosquamatus (assembly GCF_001527695.2). Classification (NCBI taxonomy): domain Eukaryota; kingdom Metazoa; phylum Chordata; class Lepidosauria; order Squamata; family Viperidae; genus Protobothrops; species Protobothrops mucrosquamatus. The sequence continues at coordinate 477,113 of NW_015386492.1, read as the reverse complement.
AAAATGTTCTAACCATCATACCATAAGGTAGAATCCTACAGTTCATCTTTGTGCCCCTGTGCCCGCTTACAGGGTTTTTTTTGTCCATCTGCCTTCAGCAGGAGTATTGTTTTCTCCCCTTCCCCAGTTGTTAAAAACAGAGGTCCCCAATCTTTTGGGCACCAGGGACCGGTTCCATGGAGAAACATTTTTCCACAGACCGGAGGGTGTTTGTGTGCTGCCTGCATCCCACAGATGGGGCTTTGCTTGTTTGTGTGGCCCGGTACCGGTCCACGGACTGGGGGTTGAGGACTCTTGATTTAAAAGGTAGGATCTGCTCCACATAAGATCCTCCAGAATCAAAACAGTATGCATAATAAGAAAAGTATGGAGTTGTGCTTGTTCTTGACCTTTCTGTACTTTAAACTCTTGTTAATGCAGACAATCTTTGCCTTGTCACCCCATGTCTGTATCCGAGAGTAGAGAAAAAAAAATATCTCCAGAGCCTCTTCAATAAAGGTGTTAAGTGATGAGTTATAATGAGTGATCATACGATTAACCTTGCTTTAAGTAAGAGTGTCAAAACACCGTCACAAAGTTACTAACTATGTTTGAATCTCTTGGTAACTCTACTTTTCTTGCAAATATTTAGAAGCTTTGCCAAGGGAAGCACCATTACCATGTGCACCTTGAACTTCAAATTTAAGAAGTGCTTCTCAACCTTTTGCAGAGACAGCTTTCCTTTAAAACATAAAAAGAAGCACCTGGCATGACTGGTAGCCACCTGTTATCATGGTCTTAATGATCATTTAACACCAGTTTCTCTCATTCAGAACCCTCAAGCTGCAGAGGGCCTTTTTGCTGTTGGCAGAAGCATTTCAGTCACCCTGGCATCTTGTCCTTGCCAGTTGGTTGGTTCAACCTACGAGAAGACAAAGTGGCATGACTCCTACCATGCCACTATTTATTTCTCTGAGTAAGGAACTAGAGATGTTCCCTGCTTCAAAGAGGCATATCCTGTGGATCCCATCTTTGTAGTGGGCATTGTGGGAACTTATGCTTGCCTTCATTCTTTTGCTATTTTCTTGAAAGCAGTTCTGGTATTGCAATAGCTAGTGTGGAATTGCCGCAGTGTGATCCAAGCCAACAGTTTGTTCTCATACAAAGAGGGGAGAATGAAACTAAGGAAGCGCGCAGCCTGCTTTGGTTTGTTAACAAAGACATTTTTCAGGTGCCTGTGATTTTCTGTGGAACAGGGAGAGGCCTCCATATCCCTTCCCGTTTTGGGGCAGGAATGAGATGCTGTATGCTGAGTCACCATGTCAGAACCCCTTCAAGGGAGCAGACATGCTCCTTGTTCTGGCAGGAAATTATATTTGACATTTAATTTGAAACATAAGCACTAAAAACCGTCCTGTGATAATATGATAATGGGACCAAGTGAAGCAGAGTTTTGAATTGGCAGGATTAAATGCTGTTTTAATGCTACCTTTGAATTTTCTTCTCATGCTCAGTGCTGGGCTAGCCAGAATCTGGTACTGATTAATAGCAATAGCATTTAGGCTTATCTACTGCCCCGTAGTGTTTATAGCACTCTCTGGGCAGTTTAAAAGGTCAGCATTGTTTGCATCTTGCCCCCAACAATCTGGGTCCTCATTTGACCGATCTTGGAAGGATAAAAGGCGGAGTCAAACTTGAGCCCTGTCAGGATCAAACTCCAGGTTGTGGGCACTGCGCCACCAGGACTCTTAATAGATAAGATTGGTTGCTTAATTTCTTAATTGAATAAAAATGAAAAAAAATATATGATCAGCCATGTAACCAAACTGAATACTATTTTAACTGGTAATATTAGTTTATTGAAAATGATATTATTATAACTGTGTCCAGTTTGGGCCTTCAAATTATTTTGAGGTTAGAAACTTGCTTTTCAAGAAAGAAGGTACTTGTCTATATCTTTCTATCCTTGCTGTTTCTTTTAGATTGTTATTTCCTCAGTGTGAAAGAGTTGTGGATCCCATTATTCACCAAGCAGCCATATAGTGAATGTAATTATGTTACAGAACCCCAAAAAAATATTTCCATAATGGCATCAATATTGATAGCAATACTATCTTTGCTTAGAGAGGTATTTAGATTTAGATGAGGGAATAGAAGGGGAACTCATCATATTTGCAGATGACACTAAACTGGCAGGAATAGTCAACATTCCAGAAGATGGGCTCAGTATCCATATGGATCTCAACAAACTTGAGCACTGGGCCCTATTTAACAAAATGAAATTTTAGCTAGCTGACCTCCACCAGTGTAAACAACTTCCATAATCTATGACAATGGTCATATTGTCTGCAGAATTTGGGTAGCTGCTTGGGAGCTTGTCTAACACCAAACCTGGATACTCATAAACCTTTTACAAATTTGCTTATGAAATCCTGATTTCTATAGATTGGATTTGATAAGTTCCAATCATACACAACTTGATTTGGATATTCTTGCTTATAAAGCAGAAGTGCACATCCTTATCTGCATTTCTTTGAACCCTTTTATACCTTGCTGTCATATTGGGGGGAAAGTACTAAATGCAGTACCCAAAAAATAAAATATTTAGTGTCACATCTGAATTAAATCAATTTAAGGTTAGGTTTGGTTTGATTCTATCTACTTTTTGGAGCTGATCTATGGTATTCTACTCAAATGTCAAATATGGCCCTTCATCCCTGATGTGTTTCACTGATTCTTCTAATTAGCCTATCTAATAGGTAATTGTTTTACTAGAGAGGAGAAGAAAGACTCTTATGTCACCTAGATATTAAGAGAAAAGGTTTTCAGCTAGCAAAATCCTCAGGTTTGGTTTATGTTGTTTGTTTTACTAATCTCTTACAGTGTATTCGCTGTATATTGTGTGTAGTATATATGGTATATTATAGCAGATTATTGCAAATAGTATCCAAATGAATATCTTAGATTTAAATCAGACCTTACTTTTAGTGAATGTATTCAGGATTATGAGCTCAATCTGTTTTCTGGTATCAAGCTGCTTATTTCAGATAGTCTAAGAAAAAAAGCACTTTCTTTTTCCTCAGCAGTGTTTTCTGTCTATGGTGGTCTTCACAGGAAAGTAGTTGGAGAATTGATATAACTGGTTGAGACATTTCCCTAGAACATATTGATTCACAGGCTTTTTGCACCTTAAATATCTCCAAGTAAATACTCTTTCCTTCTGTAAAAATCAATATAGCTGTATAGGTGCATGGTTGTTAGTGTAATAATGATTATTGATGGTTACCCAAACTCTGTGGAACTAAAATGTAAAATTTCTCTGAATGCACTCCGTGGTGTAGACAATTTTATGTATAAGATGCAGGAAATATAAAGACTAATTTTGCTTTTTAATTATTATTTTTCTCTCAGCCACCATAATTGCTGAGAAAAGAACAGCTCGATATTTTTAAGATTGTATGATATTATTAATTTCCTTATAAAAAACAAATGCTATGTTCCATGAATGCATATATATACTGTATATATGTGCATTGTGTATCTTTTGCACATAATCTATAGCTTTGCAATCTTCATAGAGATGAGGCTATAATGGATGCACATAGAGCTTTGAATAAGTAACAGTTCCTCCATTATTTCATCCTTAGTTTTCAGTGTTTGGAAGTATTTCGCTTTCATATCCTTCTTACAGAGCAGGGGTGTCAAACTGCTGGCCCGTGGGCCGGATGCATCATGCCAAAACCATGCCCATCCCATTGCAGGCAATGGAAAAAAAAGTCACAATATGTCACAACACGTCACGTGACATTGCGAGTTTGACACCCCTGTTACAGAGGATAGATCATGCTGTAATAGTAGAGGCTTGGGACTACAGTATAGCATGTCTTTTTTTTTTTAAATGTCCAGAGGTCAGGAGAACCCAGAGTGGGAAGTTCTGTGCATTGGAGCATAGGAATTGATTAACCATTCAGTTTTTACTGTGCTTTTCCTTCTAATTAATTATGTTTCAGCTTTGGATTAATATTTTCTAAAATGCTGCTTCCCTTTTTCTTTCTGTTAGCTGTTGGCAGGGGGGAAGGCTAATGTTGACTTAATGCAGGATCTTAATCATATCAACCGTCACCCAGTTCTTTTTAATAAATATTTTCCACTGTTAACAATTTCAGGGTAGGATTTCTTTTTAGACAGGATCCAAGGGTACTCTTATTTAATGATCTTTTATTGCCACAGTCCTCTATCTTTCTTTGTAGGCATTGCTTGCTTTAAAAAATCTCACTCTGGTGATTGTGGGAGAGAGTTATTTATGCTTCTAGCAGTGGGAACTGGATATTTTAGAACAGCAGTTTATATTCTGATCTCCCAAGGAGGCAAATAGTTGCTCTACAATGAATATATATCCAAGCATGATGAACTCACAAAGAATACGCTGAGTAGAGATCAGTGATTTTGCTTCCAGCCAAACCCTGGCTTCCCATTCCCTATTTGTTTCTTTGTTTGCTTGTTGAATTATTTTTCAATTTTCTGAACTGCCCATCTCCCTCAAAGAAGGACCCCAAGAGACAGAAAGAGGCAATAAAATCTTTGGCAACTGAGTGCCATAATCTTTCTTTGAATAGATATATACCAATTCAAACTGTGCACTTTGTGTTTGCTATTTTCCCCATGAAAAAGTTTTATGCAAATAACCCCCCCCCCCCAAAAAAAAACTATATCTGCTTAAACAAATTCTGGTGTGATTATATCTATTATGGCCATTATAACATGCTACACCATAAAGTAAAGACAAAAAACAAGTCTAAAAGTGTATATATTTTTAGGTGGTACGGACTGAGAAGAACAGTTTGAATAATCGGTTTCTGCCCTGGGATGAGATTGAAACAGAAGCCATTTTGTCCATTGATGATGATGCCCACCTTCGCCATGATGAGATCATGTTTGGATTCCGGTGAGTGAAATCTAATTTTTAATCGTCAGCCATTAGTATCAGATCTGAACTAATTTTCTGTTTCTATCAAGATTTGCAGATATTGTGGGTTATAATTTCTGTTATCCTTAACCTGCCTTGGCCATTTCTGTGCTGACTGGGAATGATAGAATTTTGAAGCCAATGTGTAACTTACTTTCATACTTGCCATTATAACACTGTTCTTCATACATTATTATTATTTCCTCTTCTCAATAATAAGAGGGTGTGTGCATGTGTTCTATTTATAATATTTTTAAAACAGAACAAGTGCAATTATCTTGACTATCTTCTCTTCCCTCTGTTCCCTCCTTAAAATTGAAAATAATCTTTCCCAATTTTATAGGATATTTTCTGAAAGATTGCATTTCTCTCTGTTCTTAATTCCCACCATATGGAGACACTCATTTTTAGCACACTTCATTTTTAGTAACAAATTGCTATTTATACTACTATTAAAAGAGCCTGTTGTTTGCTGGCATGACATAAACAGCCATGGGAATATCACAGGTAGGGATGTAAGCCAATATTGGAAGATAGAACAGCAAGAAGAAGGCGGGATTTTTGGATAAAATTTCCTGTGCAAGAAAAGCAGCTCTTTTCAAATTGTTAAAAGCAACCAAATTGGTTCCAAAGCTTTGACAACTGCTTCAGAAAGATAGAGAAATGTCATTGAAAATGATGTGGCTGCTTTAATGGTTTGGAAAGAGGTGCTTTCTATTCATTTCTGCCATTGTGAAGCTCCTTTTTCAAAAGCTTTACGCTGTCCTAGTGTTGGAATGTCTGAATATAGTCTTGATAGGAGACGGTCTCAGGTTTCACTCCCAAAATAAATAATTAGAATTTTGATTGTTATTTGTGCTCAAAATCAAGCAATGAAAAAGAGAGTCAGAATGTTATCTCACTTCACCAGTTTCTCTCACAAAAAGGGTTGAGCGCATTATTGTAGTAATATTCAATGCATCTAAAGTGGAGGCCCATTCATCCCAAATCTAGAAAGTGGGGGTGGAAGAACCATTTAAACTAAAATTTAAAATCTAAATGTGTAATGTAGATAATTCAATAATCGTAACCATTGTGATCTAGGAATTTCTCTCTGTTGTCTGTCCAACATGTTCCACCTCTTCTCTGCCTGCTTAAGTTATTTTCTTTGTATTTGTAGGGTCTGGAGAGAAGCTCGGGATCGCATTGTAGGATTCCCTGGGAGGTACCATGCATGGGACATCCCTCACCAGTCCTGGCTCTACAACTCCAATTACTCCTGTGAACTGTCCATGGTGCTGACGGGTGCTGCTTTTTTCCACAAAGTAAGGAGCAAGTCCTTAGAGAGAACTATATCTCTTATGACTTAGGCCACGGGTGTCAAACTCGCCATGTCACGTGACGTGTCACGACGTATCGCGACTCTTTTTGCATTGCCGGCAATGGGGTGGGCGTGGCTTCGGTATGATGAAACCAGCCCGTAGGCCGGCAGTTTCACACCCCTGACTTAGACCAAATATTTGTTCTATTGAGAAACACTGCAAGATTACTAATTGTGGTGAATTTAAGCTTTGTCCTCAGTTTCCCAAAGCAAGTGTAGTCTGGAAATTGAAATGCTCCTGGTCGCAGATTGAAATCAGGAGCATTTCTGTGTGTTCCAGGAACAGTTCTATGTGCTATGTGTTACTGTGCAAGTATGTTTGGCTTTGTTGTACTCTATGTTGAAAGTAAAGAAGGACAGCTACTAGTAATTTGTATGTTGCTGTTCCCTATCAAGGGCCACATTTTATTGTATGGTCAAAATCCTGGGTTTGGACTGAATAGAGTTGTTTGCTCATTGGGATTATTGAACTTGAGTTACAAATTGCCTATTGCATCTCTGAAGCAACTTCTCTCTTTTTTGAAACTTGATCTTAATCTTTCTCTTTCTCTCTCTTTCTAGTAGTTTGTAATTTTTATTTATCACCTTTAAAGCCCTATAGGGCATAGGACCTGAATATTTGCAGAACCGTCTGTCCCTAAGAATGTCTTTTCTGTCCTACAAGATCAGCTAGAGAGATTGAACCCCAGATCCTTTTTCTGCAATTTTGCCATCTAGTGGGATTTAGAAGTGGAGAAGTGGAACTTTCCTGTGGCTGCCTCTACCTTGTGCAACACCCTCCTGTTGGTGATTTGACGGACTCAAGAGTAGAAAAGTAGAGCATTTGCAGGAACTGAACTAAGACAGTGCCCCCCCCACTTTTTTTTTTTTTTTTTTACAAAATTAGGATTCTTGATTACTCCAATCTACTTGGGCTGTATGTTTATTTTTTTAACTATAGGTAGTCCTCAATTTACAACAGTTCATTTAGTGACTGTTCAAAGTTACTGAAAAAAGTGACTTCTGACCATTTTTCACACTTATGACTGTTGCAGCATCCCCATAGTCACGTGATCAAAATCCAGACACTTGGCAACTGACTCATATTTATGACGGTTGCAGTATCCCAGAGTCACATGATCACCTTTTGAGACCTTTTAACAAGCAAAGTCAGTGAGGAAGCCAGATTCATATAACAACCATGTTATCCACTGCAGTGATTCACTTAACAAGAAAGGTTGTAAAATGCAGCAAAACTCACTTAATAAATGTCTCACTTAGCAACATAAATTTGAGGCTCAATTGCGGTCGTACGTTGAGGACTACTTGTTTCTCTCTATCTGTACAGTATAATTATGTAACTTCATCTGATAAAATATTTTGTAATTAATCTATTTAATCATGAATTGTTTAGAATGGCATCATCTTTTTCAAAAAATCATTAATTTGAACTGTCTTCTCTAATAATTAAAAGCAGTTCTTTTTTGTAAAAATAGTTCACAGGACAAGAAATAGGCCTATATAGAGTGCTGGTGGGACTGTTTTTCCTGTCCTTGCTTGGAAATAACTTAAAGGAGGGATATGGAAGCAATTGCCTTTTCTGTTATTTTGAACTGCAGTGTTCACCATCCCTTGATATTAACCATGTTGCGTGGAGGTTATGAGTATGGAGCAGCAGAACATCTGGAGGACACCAAGGTGCCTATTGGTGCCTTATATCCAGACTCATTCTAGTTCCGTTGTTCCAGTGAGAAGTTGTTTCTAGAGATAATAAATTCAAGTTTCCATTTGTGGTGGGGATGTCACTTTGACTCTTACAGAGCACATATGTTAGCTGTCATGAAAACTTTATTATAGGTGTGTATCTTGGTTAAAGGGTGAAATTAGTATGATTATCTAATTTCATCCGATAAAAGATTTTGCTTCTGCTTATTCAGTAACATTTTCGTACTTTCAGCCCTTTTTTTAATGTGTGCTCATTTTTTATTCTGCTTGTAGTACTACGCCTACCTGTATTCTTACGTGATGCCACAGGCCATCCGTGATATGGTAGATGAATATATCAACTGTGAGGATATTGCCATGAACTTCCTGGTTTCTCATATTACTAGGAAACCACCAATCAAGGTCAGTGCTTGTTGAAATAGTGAGAAAAAGGCAGTCCCCCCCCCCCCAAGAACGTGAGTAATACTATCATGTTTCCTGCTCTCTTGTGCCCAGGTGACTTCCCGGTGGACTTTCCGTTGCCCTGGCTGTCCTCAGGCACTCTCTCATGATGACTCCCATTTCCATGAGCGGCACAAATGCATCAACTTCTTTGTCAAAGTGTACGGCTACATGCCCTTGCTGTATACGCAGTTCCGTGTTGATTCGGTTCTCTTCAAGACCCGGTTACCACACGACAAGACTAAATGTTTCAAATTCATCTGAACAGAAGACACAGCTATGGATGTCTGGAACTGGCCTATGGCCAAGGCAGAAAGGTTAATGAACTGGGGGACAGATGGCCCTTTTCTGTTTCAACTGGGACACAAGCCTGCCAGAACTGTATGGCACAGGACTCCATTGAAAGAGACAGCTTTGACTCACTTATTCAGAAAAAATAAAATAAAAGACTTTCTTTAGATCCCCAGTAAGTTGTTTCGCCAAGGGTATAACTGGGGTTTTAAAAATATTAATTATTATTTAAAATGAAAATGTTTTTAGATATGCCTTTTAAGACCTTTTGGGAGGAGGAGGAGGAAGGGGGTTATTATTTGATTTTTCTTTTCTTCCCAGCCCTAATGTTTGCTTGGAGGGAAGCTGAGACCTAAGAAATTCCTATATTCCTCAGTGATCAAGTTATGCAGTTGAGAAAGTTGGATTTGGTCACCAGAGGCTTATAACTGCTTGCTCTTTGGTCTAATGTGCTTAAGATCTGCTGGGGATTTCACAGAGGAAATGACACATTCCCTTCAGCCGGAATCCCAGATCTCATCTGTTTCCCTTAGTAGCTCCAAGGAGCTAATTGCTATGGTCAAGGTTTTTCCTTCTTTTCTCTCTCACTGACCTCATTGTAGAGCAAGGTCCTCCCAGAACGCTGCCTGTCCTGTGTGCCTGCTGACAACACCACGGTGACTTCCTGTCTGTGCTCCCAACGGTTCACTGCTGCTGCTGCTGCTGCCTCAGAGGAAAGATAGCTGGAACCCCCTTTCTACTTTTCCTTCCCAGATCCTGATGCTGCTTTCTCTGCCATTAGCAAAGCTCTGTTCCACTGTCTCCCTGGCCTTGGAAGCTTTGGTTCGGATCAGAGCTCCTGATTGACAGATTATTTATTGATTCTGTTTTCATGCCAAGTTTACTTACGGTTAACTGGACTATGGTTTTATTCAATTGGCCCAATTTTCTGGGTTTTCATGACATATTGAAACATAAACTAACCGCACAGGTTGAGTTTGGAGAGCATGGGAAGCTAAACTGGTTGATTGCTAAAGGTAGTCCTCAACTTACGACCACAGTTGAGCCCAAAATTTATGTTGCTAAGTGACAAAATTGTTAAGTGAGTTTTGTCCCATTTTACGACTTTTCTTGCCACTGTTGTTAAGTGAGTTACTGCAGTTGTTAAATTAGTAACACGGTTGTTAAGTGAATCTAGCTTCTCCATTGACTTTCCTTGTCAGAAAGTCACAAAAGGTGATCACATGACCCAAGGACACTGAGTCAGTTGTCAAGCATCCAAATGTCAATCACGTGACCATGGGGATGCTGCAACGGTCATAAGTGTGAAAAATGGTCATAAGTCATTTTTTTCAAAGCTGTTGTAACTTTGAACAGCCACTGAGTGAACTGTTGTAAGTCGAGGACTACCTGTAGTTTGTATTTCGATGTGACATGTGAATACAGCTATAAAATATGGAGAGCTATGTTACTTATGAGCATAGTGCCAACAGAATAACATGCTAACAGAAGCAGATGTGTCTGCAAGGAGGCTGAACTGGAGTACAGAAAAGAGTGATATCTTTCTCAAAATCCTTTGGATGAGGACTTCCAGTGAACCTGCCATACTTCTACATCTCCTGCATGTGCAGATATATTCTGTCCCCTGCCTTCCTTCTATGTGGTCAAGGGTCTGTTGTGTTCAAGACAAAGAGATGGTTTTGGCTTGCTAATGGAATTTGTATCGATTCCGACCTCCAGGATCAATTCTGCAGACACAGGCATGAACTCAACAGGGTTTTTGTGGCCTAGTTTCTTAGCCCTTTCCCTCCTTATATCCCTTTTTCACTTTCACTACATTCATAGCCGTTGTTAAAACATTCTGGAAATTTCTTGTTGGCAGTGTGTGTGTAGGTGTGTGACTGAGTCTCAACTAATGTATAAGCTCCATTTCTTTCTACCTTTCTATTACATTTTTTGTGCCTAGACCTTTCATACCCAAAGTTGCTAATTTTTAAAGATGTCCATTCCAGTACACTCTTTCACAAACTAGACCACCAGTAAACGGTTTTTGAGCAACTGAAAAATGGATGTAATAACTGTTGTCATTTCTAAACCCCTCACTTTATTTGAGTCTTCACTTCAATTTTTTCTTTTTATTTCTGGGAAAATAATAAATTACCCATACATATTCCTATAGCATCTAGAAAAGTTGTCAGCCCCTGTAACAAATGTTTCTGAGGGAATATAATTTCTATGTGCCTCTCCCCCATGGACCATTTGGTAATGCCACAACTTCCGTAGAGTTGCACTGCTTATTTGTAGCTTAGCTGTATTGAATGTTACTGGGCAGCATTAACTAACCATTTCCTTATTTCCCCTTTTAACATTTACTCTAAATTACAAATGCTCACAGTTATCAGTCCTATAATAGTCTTAAGGAATGGCCAATCCTACATAAATATATGGTCTCTCATTTGCATGAGAACAACACAGATCTGTCCTTGATAAAGTAACAGAATACCTCTTTATGTGCTGATCATTCCTCACTTAAGTGGGTCCTTGCCCTACATTTAAACTGCAGTTATTTAGTGATGCTGCTGAACTCATAGGTGGTTGAATGCCCCCCAAAGAAAAGGCAAAAGGAAGGGCAAGTTGGAAGTATTAAATTGAGTTTGACTGGCCTGTTTGGTTTAAATTGAGTTTGACTGGCCTGTTGTGACCACTCTTTTACACATTTAGTCAGCATGCTCATACAGACCTAAGTGTATTCAGGGCATTGTTCATTATACTCAATTTAAGCTAAGCCTTTTAGGGGTGGAGGTAGCTATGTGTTGATGATATTTTGTCTTATTCTGACTCTTGCTACTTGCTCAGAAAATTACTTCCTGGTAAATATGTGACTTATCTCATTTTCCAATGCATATGCTTACTCAGTTGTTTCAAGCATCAGTTTTGAGTTGAGGTTGTATTTTTTTCTTAAGCTTGGAATGTTTATGCTGCAACAGGAGTTCATCTATCTTTGTGCTATAGCTTGCAATTAATCCAAGTTGTCACCCTCAATAGGTAGGGATGCCCTGATTGTCCATAGTGAGCTGTGATGCTCCCAGACCTCTATCATGTGTGAGAAAACCCAGATTACAGCCATAATATGCTTCAGGTACATAAGCAAGTAGCATCTGTTCTTTTATAAAATACATATCATACATACACCCTCTTGGATTTTAAGTATCTACTGGTGATGGATTATCACTTTAAATATCATCCCAAACATGCATTTGGAAAGGCTTAGAATGTTAAAAAGCTTAGATTGAATCTTACTCTATCGGATTCTCCATTTCATGCTTGATCTGCTGGGAAAATGAACTTGTTGCTTTTAATGTATCATTATTCCGGTGAAAATAAGAAGAAAGAAAATCAGCAATCATATGAATTGTCTTTTTATCAGGACTTCAAGTAAATCGGTTTCACCATATCTTGACCATGCATGATAAAAATTTCCAACTGATATTCTGCTGTAGTCAGTATGCTTTTCCTGTCACAAGGGTGGATTTCCTTTCCTTTGAGAAGATGAGCCAACAGGATGACAAAACAGAGGGAAATATTCCAGTTTCATGACATTCTGAATGCCAACCACAGTAAATGGCCCTTCCTTTCTCCCTACTCTGGGACAGGGGATTTGTTTAAAAGCTCAGTGAGCATCACATTTTAAATAGTGGTTTAAGAAAAAAAAACAGTCTAAAACCTTGGGGCTCTAAAGCCTTGTCCACAATACTCATGTGCTGAATTTTGTAAAAGAATAAAATAAACACTGAGTTTACCTTGAATGTGTCTGATTGTCAGCCATTTACAATGAAAGAAAGTTGATGATGGCAACATGTGAGCCAAGCAGACTGAAAAGCAGTGGCCCTAAGTGCTCCATTGTCAACAGCTGACCATTCTGGCACAGAACTGGCCATGGTGCTGAATTGAAAATTAATTAAAAACATCCCTGAACCATTGAATGTCTTAATTACATTTGCTTTCATTTGTGCAACTTTTTTTATTATTACTATTACAGTGGTTATGTTGGCTGTGGTGTTAGTGATAATACTATTTGTGGAAATGCACAGATGTGAAAAATAAAACGTTAATTTTATATTTTAGGAAGGAGGATGAGAAATTGTATTGGATTTGGATTTTTAAGGATTTGACCCTTAATTTGTAGTTGTATGCATGCTGGCAGTCATAAACCTACATGTAAAAGCCTTTTTACTTTCAAGTGGGAGGAGGCAAAACAGGGTTCAATATTTCCTCCTTTGGTCTTTAACTGCCTCCTACATGTTTCCATTGTTCACAGAAGGGGCAGGAATATTCCTAAGAGGATAGGGCCTTCTGTTTTACCCATATCTAAGCAGTTGGTTATTGTCAGGAACAGAGTTAGTAGAATTTGCAAAAAAATAATCATGTGCAGGTAATAAAAGAGTTTGGCACTTTGGGAAAAACATCTTATTGAGTAGATCAAGTGCACATGAGGCTGTAAAGGCACATACTCTATAGAAAGAATTCAGAAAAATTGTTTTGATTCAGCTTTTAATGAAAAACCCAAGGGAGCGACCAAAAACATACACTTTGGCCAATGGCTGTAATGATTTAGATACAACACTATTACTGTGTTCCATCTGGAACAGTCATCTTCAGAAAAAGACCTAGAGCTTATGACAAGCTGTAATTTTATCCTGGGAGCTGAGGGGACAGGAGGAACAAACAGTCCCTTAGGAGAGATCATTTCAGACTTGTTGCCTTGGTATCAAGGGGCTTCTCCATCTGATGGTTATGTCTAAAGAGGGTGCAAAGCATTAGCCCTGGCTAGGAAAAAGCAGGGTGCACTCAAGACAAAGAATCTATCATGACTACCAATTTATGTTTTTTTTTAAAAAAAAAAAAAAACTTCAACATTAACATGAAGCTGAACTGTGGAAGATGGTTGGGTTCTGAAAAACTAATTTTAGAAGCCTTCATTTTAATTTTATAGATTACTTTACTGCATTTTATCCCTGTTTTTAGGCAAATCTTGTATCTTAAAATGGGTCACAGTATTTAAAAAGCATACGTCTTGCCCTCTGGCTTAGAATCTAAAAAGGCAAAACAGACAAGGGATTGGTAGTGGGAGTAAATGAGAAAGTTCCTCCAGGCTAGAAACAGGTGTTAAAAGATATATACAAGCATATTCATGTTGTTCATGCTGGACTGAGCTTCCCTTCCAGCTCTCTTGAATAGTGACTGTTTCAGATATGAACAATGCCCTTCCTTCCTTGTTATGACTGAAGATTGTGTTATAACGGGGCTCTCCAGCTTCTTTTAACCTTGAGCACATTTGGAATGTTAAAAGCATATTCTTGTCTCTTTCAAACTGGCTGGTGTGACGGGAGGATGTGTCCATTCACAAAACAATTGCAATGGGTCAAAACTAGTCACAAAGCATTAATGAACAATAATGTTCACAATCACTTTTTTTCCTGCTGGGAAAATTAATTAACTTCCAAACAAAGCACTGGACTGCTGTCACTTACCCATTTAAATTTTTTTAAATAAAACGTTTAGATTCGGTTTGTATGCTTAGATGCATTCATGGATTTTTTAAATAGTCTTGAATTATCTTGGATTTTGCAGACTCCAGCTTCTACTTTTTACAATGCTTATTTATATATATGAATATTAACTTATATGGCAAAGAGAGGTATCCCTGGTCCTATTGACTTTCATGAGAATTATTGGAGATTTTAGTGTTAATATTATTTATTACACTTAAAGACTTAGGGCTGAGTGTAAAGGCGCATACTCTAATTTTCAGCGGATTTTTACAGCCCCTCCCTTCTCCAGATGACCAGATCTGTAGGTGGGTGACTGAGTGAAATTTTTTAAACATACCTTCACATCTGGATCAGGGAGATGGCAGTTGTAGATTGTAATATAGCTAGTCCGGATTTCCATATAGATAACAGGGTCTTGTGACCTTAATCAGATATTACTCTGATAATGGAACTAGCTTTTGGTTTGAATCATTGTCTTAATTGCATCCGTTAACTATAAAGGCATTTATTTGCCAATCAAATTTGACTCCTGGTGATTAGTTTTGTAGCAACAATTTCCCACTGGTGGTAATTATTAATAATAATAATAATAATAATAATAATTAATAATAATAATAATAATAATAATAATAATAATAATAATAATAATAATAATAATAATAATAATAATAAAGTTGTAAGGGACCTTGGAGGTCATCTAGTCCAACCCCCTGCTCAGGCAGGAAACCCTATACCATTTCGGACAAATGGCTGTCGAGTTTCTTCTTAAAAACTTCCAGTGTTGGAGCATTCACCACTTCTGGAGGCAGGTGTTCCATTGGTTAATTGTTCTGTCAGGAAGTTTCTCCTTAGTTCTAGGTTGCTTCTCTCCTTGATTAGTTTCCATCCGTTGCTTCTTGTCCTGCCTTCAGGCACTTTGGAGAATAGCTTCTCCCTCTTCTTTGTGGCGGCCCCTGAGATATTGGAATACTGCTATCCTCGTCCTTCTCTTCATTAAACTAGACATACCCAATTCCAGCAGCCTTTCCTTATATGCTTTAGCCTCCAGTCCCCTAATCATCTTTGTTGCTCTTCTCTGTACTCTTTCTAGAGTATTCCAGTATTCCAAGTGTGGCCTTACCAAGGCATTGTAAAGTGGTATTAATACTTCACGTGATCTTTTGGGAATTTAGTAAAAACTCCCTGGCTTTACCTTCAACATTGGGGTTTCCAAGTATTAACTAGCTCTGATCTTGTTTGGCTTTTTCTTCCTTTTTTCTTTTTTCATTTTTTTTTATTCAGAGTTACGGTAAAATACAAACTCCAAGAAAAAAAAAGTAATTTTACAAATAAATATATTATACCCCCTCAGTTGAGTATTAAATGTATTGCAACAATATTAGTTTCCCCCACCCTTGGAAAGCAGGCCCCAAATTTATAAACTTCTATATCTACTTGCTATCAGTTTGACCTGCCATCTAGCTACTATAGAAAAATAAAGAAGTGAACAGGTGAACCATCAGCAAAGTTAAACTTCAAAGCCCTCTGTTAACAATCTATTATTATATTGAATATGTAGAAAGACTATGATGGCTTCTTATCATAAATCACCACAATAATGATCTCTGATCAGGCCAGGATCAAATATCCTTGTTTGATTCTTAATAGAATAACTTTTCCTTAAGATTTCGGTTGAGAATTTTCCTAACAAGTGTATCTTTGAGAGGAAGCAACTACTGTAAATTTCATTTTTAATATATGCCAATGTGCCCACAGGAAAAAATGACAATCAAGGTTATCTATCTTATATCCCAGTAGCATAAACCTCTGTTGTCGATCCATGTTCCCAAAAAAGTCCAGTCCAAATTGTTTATCAGTTAGTTATAATAAAACCATTCCCCAGTCACCATTATATTTAAGTTGGTGCATTTTAGACATAAACAGGGAAGTTATGTATACCCTAACAAGGTAGCCACAGAAAATGCTGAGTTAATATTTCTCACAATAACGGATAAAGAAAAAAGGAAAATTTCCATCAAAAATTTAAAAATTAATATGTTTATATGTATTAGGTTTTTTTAATGCATTTTTTAAAAATGTCTTTACTGCTTTTTTTTTTTAAAAAAAATTGGAGTTAACTTTTTTGAATAAAATAAATAGATTTAAAAAAATTAAGACCAGAGCTTTTAAAAAGTTAAGAAAATGAGAAATTCCTGTAGCGAAAACGTGATGTGAATGTAAACCCAAACAAGTCACTTTAACTACCCAGAAAATCTCCATCAACTTCCATACAGAGAAAGCGAAAGTAATTCAGAATGGCAGAATAAACAGTGAAAAATCTTTAAAGAATTTATGTTAAAAACCAGCAAGGAATTAGAGTAAATCAGCATTCTGCTTTTAAAAGAAAGATCAAGATAAAACATTCAAAATGTGCAGTTAAAACCAAGGCATACTTAAAAAAAAAAACCAAACAGTTGAAAGGAAAGATGGAGATCTAATTTTCTAACGGCTACTCCTGGGCATTGCGATCCTCAAGATTCCTTTTCCCAGGTGAAGCCACAGTTGTCCAAGGTTGTGTTGGGTAGTTTCTAAATGTTCCCGTTCGGATCTAGGGAGCAGGCTACCAAAGAACCCGCTTTGGCAGCAAGAACCAGCTGTTTGTTGGCAAGAGAAACAGACCTCCCTACTGCTCAGCATGCCAACTTGGGGGAAGTTTTATTTGGCTTTTTCAAAACACACAAGGTTGTCTAAGTATTGCTACTTGGTGTGTATCAAATTAACTGAACAGTATTAAATCAATTTTAAGGTCTTTTCCATTCAAAAGCATTGGGTAAATTCAGAAAAGGAACTAATTCAGTAATCAGGTTAATTGTATTGCTCCATTAATAAAGAATATATGTAGTTCAAGGCTAGGCAGTTGAGTTCTTGGTTTTCTCTGAACTTGGTTGAACACCAAGAACCCAATAATTGTATTGTTTGAACCCAGCCAAATGATGGCATTCTGAAAGACCCGGGCCCTCAGATGCAGTCTTAAGACCCTGTCTCTTAGGGGACATGCAGAAAGTAACTGCCCACATTTTGTCTCGTTCAAAGCAGGTTTAATCTTCTCTACCAAGCATGATAAAGGGTGTAGTGCTTTACATTCCCATTCCAAATTAAATATCATCATTTGCCTATTTGATAAAAAACAGTAAGAGGTACACTCTGTAAAAGAAAACAAAGGAGTCTTAAAGCCACAAAAACTCAGCCCAACCTATTCACAGGCCAGTTAAGTCTTGAACACTTGCACAAAAGGATGGGTTATAAATCTAATACCAAATAAATTCCTTTTCTGGCTCAGACATTAAAGATCTGCATAGTTCTGCCACATCATTGCTAAAAGTCAAGCCACCCTGGAGGCTTCATGATACCCATGCCAGGTTTTCCTGCTAGGAGGCTTTTAAATCCACGCTGCTGGCACATCTTGGTGATCTCCCAAATCCAACTTCGAAATTCAACAAAAATCAGCTTCAATGCTGTTGACAGCTGTGACATTTAAGTATAAGGATAATATATTAAATGGCAAGAACAAGGTAATGATTCAGAAACAGTCGTGCTACGTGAGGGATATACTCTATGGCAATTTCAGAAGTTCAAAGCATTTTATTGACTATTAGGCAGGTATTAGAACATCTAATGATCTCTAGTCAAATCTCTCACTGCAGAAATATGTTTTGAAGATACAGAGCCTTAAAACCCTGTAATGGAAAGCTGCATTCTATAAATGTTTATCAGCAAGGCTTCCCAGTTTTGAACTGAATCCTGTATCTTATATTTTAAAATAGGTTGGTTTGGTTTGCTGTTACTTTTTGAAGCTGAATATCAAACCTGGTGTCTTGCTGTGGCAGAAATCTATGTTCTATATTATGCCATATAATCTTTTTTTTAAAAATAATACTCTTTCCCTCTGCTTTTTGCACACAGACACACATTTATCCACCCTCCCACCCCCATCTGCATTCAGATAAGGGTCAGGTGGGGTTTTCTTTTGTTTGTTTGTACAGAAAACAATGATTGTCTGCCATTCAGATTTTGCATATTTTCTGTCCTTTTCTAGCCACTGAGTGAAATCCTGATATCCTTATACTGCTGCCCATTGAATTTTCCTTTCATTGTTTTTTATTAACTAAAACAAAGCTAAAACAATGTCTCCTTTTCAACGATGGGAAAACAATTACAGTTTAATGGAACTGTGAAAAAACAGACCTCGCCCCCATTTTGAAGAGGGCTGACATCCATCTGCCAAACTTGAAGGAATTGCCCATTGATGGAACACAATTTGGGAGGAAAATTGCAAGAAGCAGCAAGATGCAGCAAGAGGGCAGGTGGGGTGGGCAAGGGGGCTGGTGCTGAAGCCTTTTCATTGTGTGCCTCTGTTTATTCATTCTCCACTGTGTTTACTAAGTAATTGCAGACTTGCTGTGGTCCCCAGTGGGAAATACGTTCCTGATTTCAGACATCGGCTTTTGTGCATTGCTTCTCGGTAGGGGAGGTCTCTGGCCCCTTGCTGTTCCAATTTGTTTGCATCTGTGTTATTTCAATTTAACATAAATGTGATGGGCATGTAACCTGCGTCACCAACTGTTATAAGCAATAATAGCTTTTCTTCTCATGCTCTGTAAAGCAGTTGTCATGTCTCAGCCACAGGCAGTCAAACCTCTCTCTGTGGGGTTTACACTACTTTGATATAAAGTGTGCCGAGGCTGTATTATAGCCCGGGGAGGGGAGGGGGGTGATAATGATGGGAAAAACCCCTCAAGTCTCTTTCATTGGGGTCCATAATAAAACTAGTGCTTGTTTTAGTAGTATTCATAGATAAGCCAAACTTTGCCATTTCAAGAACCAAGCAAGGAGAGGAAAAAAGTATATGATGCAGGGTCTGTTCAGGAATGGAAAAGGAGAAGATAAGCAAGTCTTAAATAGCTATCCTGGGGCTGAATTGTGACAATGGGTCCTCAACTAGCAGCAACTGCTCTATCTTTTGATCATTTAACTAAGCTTTTCATTGTAGGTGACCAGATAGTCATTTTCTGCATGATTGGGCCAGGAATAGAGGAAGTAATGCAATTCACAACTCCTTCCCCAAGTGAATGTTAAAGGATTTTTTTTTCTCAAAAAAAAAAAAAAAAAAAAAGCAAAAGGAGAAAATTGTGCATTACTACGACTAGTCTTGTATAATAGTAATATTTCTGCCTGACTAGCTGTGCCAGAAAATGAAAGTATACTTAGAAGCACATGCTATTGTAAGCAGGGCACTACTTAAGGGTAAGACTTACAGCTACCAACTACTAAGTTCCCATGTACTTTTAAATAAAAATCAAGTTTATGTTCGTGATTCATGAGCCAGGAGAGCTTGACATGAGATTGTTTTTAGGGCTTGATCTCTGAATCTGAAGAAGACAAAAGCGTTCCATAATCTGAAGTGGTCAAATAAGCTTCATGAGGTTATGGAAGCAACCACAGGAGCGACATCAGATTTGCAGAATACCTGCCCATCCTACACTTTCCCCACAACTGTTAATCACATGGGGAGGGATGAATCCATGTCAAGTTCCATTGCTCCCAGATCTCGTTATCTTTTCTTGTTTTAGTTGTCTTTTTCTGACAAACAGTAGACAAATTAAGAATATGTTTTCAAAACTGAGGTGAGGTTGGGGGAACTGAATATTTGTTCTATCGCTGATGCTACTCCCCATACATGGGACTTAAATCTGTGAAAGGCCAATGCAGCTTCTGAATAACTTCAGCTAAGACGTAATTTCTTACAATTATGTTCATCATGTATTTAAAATGAGCCATCAATTAAAACAATGCAGGTCTGTATTTTATTTTTAAAAGAAGTTCAGTATTACAAAATTTAAAAAATAAAATTAAACTTGAAACTAAATACATCTTTAACATTTATTTCTCTCCCAATTTTAGTAAAAAAGGACAGATGGTAGGAAAGGCTGTTCATCAGCTGTTCTGGATTCTGCTGCAGTTGTAATATCAGCTAAATCTCATCCTTTAAGCTGCAGTTAATAAACAGAGGGGCATTTTTACAGCAAGGTATCTAGACAGAATTAATCAGGTCTCCTTACTTTGGCTCATATAAACCTACCCGTTGAGTCTCTCACAAATCAAAGGTGTGCAACTGCAGACATGATTTTCAAGCTTGCTCACCCACCTTGTAACCCCAAATCCTTGTTTAGACTTCTCCCTCTTCAGAAGGCTAAGGAGAGCAGGGAGTGTAACTTTGGCAGGATAAAGTCTAGAATTTCTGCAGGAATTTGAGGACCAGGTCTTGCAGCTTCACCCTAAGTGACTCGTCACTCTCACACATGATGTGGGTCGAATCTTCTTCAATGCGGATTAGAGTTTCCACGTCCTGGAACAGCACCAGATGCCCTTTTGGGGTGTCTTCCACTTTGATGTCACTGAAGCCATGCTGCAGCCACCGTGGACAAGGAAAAAAAAAACAATCCGCTAAAATAGGAGCTATTTAAAACCCTCCATCTGATAAGCATCTGGTCAATATTTGTGTCATATGTCATTTAGGAATATAAATTACATCTCTACATATGTATTAAAAATAGACAAATCATATTTCTTCTTTTTCTTTGACCTACTTGCTGCAATCCAAGATTCTGTATGCTCGCTCACAGCCTTATCAATTTTGCATCCTTCAAATGCAGTAGCAAAGAGCTCCTATGTTTTTTCTGGTTGGCCCATGGGTGGCTAGAGGATTTGGCACTTGCAGTCTAATATATCTGAAAGATGGTGGTGGCACCAGGCTAGGAAAGGGTGTTCTTATTTTTTTTAAAAGCAGCAAAACCGTGGGTAAATTGATGTGGCTTGATACTCAATGGCTCCAGCTCAATTATGTGGGACAAGGTAAGCAACAAACAAGTTAAAATTGCCTCTTTCTTTTAGAAATGAGGCTCAGAAAGGATAAGGTTAATCACCATGACCTTCATGGCACTGATGGAATTCTTAGGAGAACGGTGAAATAAATGCTTTAAAAATAAATGTTGATCACAGGACCAGCTTCTTAGCATTAGATGCTTAACCAATCTACCATGTTTTCTCTATTAGTATTTTCTATTACCTTTTCCAGAGTCTGTACCAATTGGTCTACCGGGATAGAGCCACTTAAGAGAGGTTTGGTAGACTTGAGTTCCGGCACGTCATCTGTTACTCTCTTCCTCTTTTTGCCAGGCTGAGGCTGGGAAAGTTTTGGTGGGAGCTACCAATAAAAGATTGGAGATGAAAAAGATAAGAGCATGTACATAGCTGAAGTTCTACATGAAAGCCTTCTACTATTCTGCATGCCTCAAGTGGCCAGGGAACAGATACCCTTAACCCTTCAGTCAATGCAGCTAACCAAGCATTGGGGAGTCAACCTCTTACGGATAGTCAAGCCATTTAATCAAGACGGCAATGCCCATCAAGTATATCCTATAGAGATCTTAAGGCATAAATATTTGTGGGCCATATAAAAACAAGCAGTGGGCAAGGCCATAGGCCATAGTTTGCCAACCCCTGATCTAGGATATAAAATCTGTCTAGAGCAGGGGTAGGCAACCTTGGTTCTTTTATGACTCGTGGACTTCAACTCCCAGAATTCCTGAGCCAGCATGGCTGGCTCAGGAATTCTGGGAATTGAAGTCCACGAGTCATAAAAGAACCAAGGTTGCCTACCCCTGCTCTAGAGGTACATCAACAAAACTCCCGAATAATTTACAGAAGGGGGAATAGTGTTTTTCTTCTCTCCTTTTTCTTTCATACATATTAGTTGCTTCCTTCTCCATGCCTTCCTTTTGTTTTTCGTTCTGTCCTGCTACCTATTCTTTCTCTTAATCCTCCCCACACCTCCTGTCCAACCTCTATTACTTTTCTTTACACCCCACCCTTTCAAAGAAGCATCCCGTTAATTATTGACTTGTTTTAAATGAATATGAGCAATCCACTGCTTCACTATACACTACCGTTATTTTTAAGTGCTGTTTTATCTATCGGTTTTGCCCAGACTTTTTTTTTCTTTTTGCACAATAGCAGTATAAGGCTTATATACATATCTAAAAGCGAGTATGTTTATCATATAAGGTGGAGACAGAATTCCACAGCAATTATCATCGATTTCTTCACCGAACCCACTAGATTTTATTTTTCCCTTCTCCCCAGTCTGGACGAATACAAAGTGACCCTCTGAAAGTTTTTCTTAGGGTCCAGAACCGATCTCACCCTTTAGTTGTTTAAAAGTACCCTTTTTTTGGGGTAAGATCTTTTCGCTCTATTTGTGGTTTGTGGTTAAAGAACCGACTCCCTATCAGCGTTGTCTGAAGACAATTTCCATGGTCATGTGGCCAGCATGGCTATACGCCAAAGACGACAAAGGTACCGAAGTGGTACCTATTAATCTACTTGGATTTACATGCTTTTGGACTAGCTAGGTGGGCAGGAACTGGGGCAGGAACGGGACCTCATCCCATTGCGCAGAGCTTGGGTCTCAAACCCGCACTGTCAGCTCTCCAGCTGACAAGCTCAGTGTCTTTAACCACTGAGCCATTGTGCTCCTATGAAAAAGGTCTACATCACTGGCAAATCTTTGAAATCCCCCACTTCCCCCCAGCACTAGTCATATCATACCTGGAGCACATGCTTGTTATCTTTAGTATGCAAAACAGCACTAACAGTTGCCAAGGAAATACCTGGTTTCATCTCAGTGGGTACCAGTGAATCTGCAAGCTGAAGCAGAAGATGAGTTAAAAATAAGCTGCAGCGTTTTCCTTGATGGAGGAAAAACTTTAGCACTGCTGGCCTGGTAGTTTAGAAAGAAAAATACTGAACATGAATACAATACAACCGTCTTTCCCAACACAATATCCTTCAAATGGCTGGAGTTGCAACTCCCAATTTTCGCCAGCTAGCATGGCCAATTGCATCAGGTTTCTAAAATCATGCATGACATGGTGAAAGGGGTCAGAAGGAATTTTTCTTGTCTCCCTCAGAGCTTAGGACTTGGGCAATGGGTCAACAGAACTAATTAGCAGTTCTATATAATCAATATAGCAGCTAAACAGAAAGATACTCTCATATCTATGAAACTATTTAAAAGTACAGTGAAGACCACTGGTTCAGTTGGCCTTAAAGTATAGATTTTAATAGGACATAGGGCTTCCTAATTGGAAATTCTAGGTATGCTATACTAAATTTAATATATTAAACCTCTATGGTCAAAGGCAATATATCTGAAAATATTCCAGTGGAGTATCTCAGGATTCTGTCTTCAATCCAGTGCTCTTTAACATTTTTATAAATGACTTACAGGAGCTAAAGTAGATGCTTAGTAAATGTACAAATTACACACAACTGTGGTGGCGGTTGTGGTGGGATTGTTTATACTTTCAAAGAGAGACTCAAGATTCAGAAGGATTTTGATAGACTTGAATGTTGGGCCCTGTCCAACAAATTGTTCCAATGTAAGAAATGTAAGGTCCTGCACTTTGGTAAGAAAAACTAGACCCACAAGTACAAAATAAGTGATAGTTGGCTTGGCATTAGTTCTTGTAAAAAGGAACTGGGTGTCCTGGCAGATCACAGATTAAGCATGATCCAATGGTGTACTTCAGCTGTTAAGGAGCTAAAGAAATCTGAACTGCATCAAAAGAATTATAATATAGATATCCAATCTATGGTGTATTGGTCAGATTGTCAGTAGAATATTGTGTCTAGTTTTTGTTTGCACAATACAAGAAGGATGTTGGGGATCTGGAAAGAGTCAGAGAAGATCAACAAAGACAGTTAGGGGCTTCAAAGCTAAATCCTATGAACTGGGTTAAAAGAACTGGGCATGTTTAGCATGAAGAAAAAAAGGTTAAAGGGAGACTTGATAGGAGTCTTCTAATATTTGAAGGATTGCCATAAGGGAGAAGGTATGAATTTATTTTCGGTGGTGTCCAAGGGTAGAATAAGAGCCAATGGTGGAAACTTTATAGGAAGAGATACAAATGTATAATAACGAAAAAAGACTTAACTATTAGAGTTATGAAGCAGTGAAATAGTCTTTTCCTTGAGTTGTGGATACTTCATTACTAGATGTTTTTAAACAAAGCCTGGATAACATTTGGGATCATTTGAAGATTCCTGCTCTGGGAAGAGAGTTAGATTGGAAGATCTCCAAATCTTTCCAACCCATGATTCTATGAAATAATCTTTGCTAGGGAGATGTTGTTGCTTTCCTGCTTCATTTGTGGATTTTCCAACAGAAGATGGTTGGCCAAAGTGGGCACAAATTTGTTGAATTGAGACAGCCTCTTTCTGACTGAATTACAGCTGCAACAAGTACATTGTTGGAAGACCTGGGGACTAAATTGTGGACTGATGTTTCTGGAGAAAATCTATATGATCATTAAGAGCCGATTTCAACTTGATTTATCAAGCAATCTTTTCCATTCAGCTTATCATTCTTACCTTCTTTTTGTTGAATCTACTATTTACAGATTCCTGCAGCTATGCTATGCATTACACACCGTATTAGTGTTCAAACTATGTATCAAAAAAATAAAAAACACCTTCCTGACAGTATCATAAAAAAGGAGAAGGTCCTAAACAGCAGCTGTGATGACTGTCTTCAATAAAAATGTGAGGTGCCTCAGGGCCTCCAACAAACTTACACCCCAATAAATAAATCTATTAACAGCCCGGGAAAAAATCCTCCCTGAAGCAAGGAGAGTAAAAGACAGTTGGCTTCTTGCTATATTTTATTTATATGGGCTGAGTTTTATTTATATATTAGATCAACAGATAGAAGGTAAATTTACCTTAGCTACATGACTTTCTACTGATCTTCACATTCGCCATTCCTACCGCCCATCCAATCTGATACAGGAAGAAAGAAAATGTGGGCTACTAAAATACTGAGTTTGACAATATTGGCCTAGGAGATGAGAGGCTTCCTTCTCTGTGCCATTGTGGAATGGTGGTTAAGGAGTTGGGCTATAGCAGGAAGATCCAGATTGTAGTTTTTTCTTGGCCACTGAAATTCACTATGTGACTTTGGGTTGATCAATATCCCTTGGCCCAGCCTACCTCCCAGGGTTGTTCTGGAGAAAAATGGGAGGAAGAAGATTTATGTACATGTTGCCTTGAGCTCCTGGATAAAACGTTTGATATATATATCCAATCATAAATAAAAAGTAACTAATAAGTAACCAACCTTCTCCTACAGCTAGCATCAGAAAGAAGATCTTTGTTCCTTGTTTTTAAGAACAAAAACACAAACAAAGTCTAAGTTGATTAAGATCCCACCAATAATCTACTAGGCCAGATAAGGCTTTTTTGTAGACCCCGATGTCTTATTGGAGAGGGGGGAAGGGTTCTTCTAGTCAAAACTCTACTGGGTGAGACGTGGAACCTTTTCGAATCACTTGTACCTAGTAAGGTACAAGGACTCTGAGTCTAACTTGAGACCTAGAGGACTCTCAATGGTAAAGAAAGGGGTCCTCTCCTGTACGACACAACTATCACTTAAACGGGGAGAGGAAGAATGAAGAGGTCTTTCATTAAGACAAATTGGCACCATTCAGTTCAGTGGATTCAGTCAGAAGCAGCTGAATCCAATCTCAGGAAGTTTAGCAAGCATGATTACTCCTTTGTTTTTATTGTTGAAATGTTAGAAGCAGGAAGTGTGATGGGGAGGTTTTTTATTTAATAGGTTTTCATCATGGATGTCATTAAAGCCATTTTGATGCTAGAGGAGCTGTAACGAGCCTCAGGGGTTTCCTTAAAACATTTAAGAAATAAAGTTGGGAGCTGTCTTCACCTATTTGTGGAATTCTCATAAATCCACAGAAGTTAATTTCCCAAGGATACATTTTAAAGAACTGATATCAAAGAAGGCAGATCCAGAACTGCAGACCATGTTACAAGGCAAAGTGATCACAACCCATCTTTAAACTATGGCACACTCACCTGTCTTACTGCAGGGGCTCAATGTTGCTGGACTGCCATGTGTGGCAAATCCTGGCGTTACAGCCTTAGCCAGAAGCCTTTATATTTGTAACCCGTATTGCTTTTAAGGCAAGGCTAGGGGACATTATATTCTCCAGAAATGGAAGTTATACTCCTGGTCAGCTCTATTTGAACACTGCAACTAAGTCAATAGGATCAAAGAGACAAACAACCGAGTGTCCTCCAGCCAGCACAAGTCAAAGGCTGGGACTGCAAAAGTAACATCAGGTGGTGATGACCCTAGAGAAACAAGGCTGGCATTCCTAGCTGCTAATTTCTTTGATGCTTGATTTTAAAAAAAGACCTGCCACTGATGTATTAACAAATCAGAGTGTTGTACATTCAGCTTTTTGGGGGGAAAAAATGGATGAAAGAAACAGGTCTGTGAAGTCAAACTGCTGAATAGCACATATTTAGCTAGGAGGTGGAGGAGCTTCAGGGATTGCAGAAATCACAGGACAGATTTTTAAGAAAACCTGAGTGGAAAAGGGACAAAATTTGTTGGGTAGTATTTGCTGTGGTTAAGATCTAAACAAATGAGATATCATCCTTGGATTTAACTCCACAGATATTAGAATCTTTCGAACAAATTGAAATGAAAAGATTTGAGAATTAAGTGCATGAACACAAATCACAATCCAGAGAAACCTAATAGAATCTCTCTCTGTGGGGCAACGTTATTCAACACACTGCAGCAGACAACAATCACGATGCTGTAGCTTAGCAGAATAAGATAAATATTCCCACTTTAAGAGCACACGGAGAAGCTGCAACTGGAGCAATCTCCCCCCCCCCACTTAAAAGATACTCCTGGATTCCAGCTGTGGTTCAGGCTAATGGGCTCTTGGCATGCAAATCAGAGCTCTCTCTTCAGTTGAATGGGGGCGGTCTGGGGGAGGGGCAGGAGGAGTGGGGGAAGTCAGTATTTGTTAGGGAAGCAGCTTAATTGTACACACCAGGGTGGCTTGTGGCTTTGTGCTGAGTTTTACATTCTATACTACAGTAAATGGTGATGCTTTGAGCTGCACTAAAGAGGGAGGTTCCCCTTAGGTGGTTGTTTCTAAAATGCCCGGCTTGCAATAAAGATTTTCCGTGGTTCGGAAGAGAAAACATCCCTTTCTTTCAAGATCACCTGTTATATTTAAGGCTTTCAAGAAGTCTGGGTGCATGAGTTGACCCCCTATTATCAATGCACACCCCAATGTATTAATGAGCCTCACTGCTATGAATGGCAAATTATTGTAGAGGAAGGGCTCCCTCTTCAGGCTTTGATGTGCTCAACTGATGGGAACAAATGGACACTAATTGGCAGATGGCGATGCCAGGCACCTGGGATGCAAGGATGGGGACTAAAACTGGCCGAAACGGGTGCCAGAGGAACTGAAACCAACACTTTTGGGCTGTGGATCACTGTGAAACCACCTATTTTATAACACATTTTATATTCTGCCTATGAAAAACATACACAACCCAATAAATGGTAATCAAGTCTTTGCAACCCAGAACCAAGGTATCAATTCCACAGCATACTAGGTTGAAAGGTTTCTTGCATGCTCTCCTATTATTCACCATTAGTTGAAGAAAACACAATACACCCAGAGTTTCGGTCCTATATTGAACAAAAATGTACATGGAAAATCTGATGGCCTGGGAAAAAAAATTGGACACAAATCTAGGAAGGGCTTTGTTGCATCAGACAAAAGCCTCTTGAGTCCAGTAGCACCCTCTTTCCTGCAGCATGAACAGAAGCTTGTTATGAAGATAATAGCTCTCCTTTGTTTTGTCTCCCCAGTGTCCAATATCTTTAAATGTAAGTTCCTAGACTTAGAGATCAGTTTAACCATGATGGAAAATGGAAACATTTCTGAGAAATAATGCTAGCCCCAAAGACATAGAGTAGAAACATCAGATTTTCAATACTTGAATATATATCCGATAAATATTAGAAGACATGGTCCTTTAAAAAAAACCAACCCCCCACATTTTATCGAATGAAATAAATCTATAAAAGCTATAAAACAGTGATGGCGAATCCCACTTATTTATCGCAAAGTACCAGGGCCGCATCAGCATTGTGATGCCCTTGGGGGGGGCAGGGGTGTGTAGCCCACTGGGTGGGTGTAGCTGCAGTGGTCATGGCAGACTGGGTGGGCATGGGCGGGGTGGGCGTGTCCACCTCGATGTTGCTCATGGGGGGACGCCTGTGGGGACTGGGCAGGATTGGGGGAGATCCAGGGGGTCTCTCATGGGTGGGGCGGTGGGCAGGAGGCTTGTCCTACGGGGTGAGACGGGGCAGGGCGAGGGTGCCATTGCCACGGGGCAAAGTGAGGCAGGGTTGGGGCGACTGCTGCCTGACACCATCGGCCCCTGCACACAAAGGCCAGCAAGTACATGGGGGCGTGCTCTACCACCTCTACTTGAGTTGCTAGCTGGCTGCTTCGCCTTTGTGCTGGGTGGGGCTGACACTCTGGACGCTGCCGGTGGCCTAATGGACCTGCGTGAGCTGCTGGCGGCGGCGGTGATGGCGTGCCCACAGAGAGGGCTCTGAGTGCCGCCTCTGGCACGTGTGCCATAGGTTTGCCATCACTGCTATAAAAGCTTCCCCCTTGTCTGTCTCTAGCCTGTTTATTATTTCTCATAATCTATCATTTTAGAACAGGCATGTCAAACACGCAGGCCACACCCACTCCAGCCCCACAAAGGCAAAAAATATCCCGATATGTCACAATACGGCCCGCGATGCGATTGGGCTTGACACCCCTGTTTTAGAATATACTGACAAATATGCCCTTCACAGAGTTTTCGATTTTTCTAAAATACACATGTCTTCCATTTATAAACTCCCATCTAATTCAGGTGTTATTTGATGCATCTTTTAAATAGAAGCCCAAAATATTGTATCTTACACTGTACACTGTACACTAGCAGTGAAGCAAATGCAATCTAAATGTGGATCCTAAACAAGGATAATTTGTCTCATCCATACTAGAGACAATGATCAATGTGGAAAACTACGAAGGACAACTATATTATAGGAAAAACAACAATTGTGAACCCCCCCACTGCTCCCAAAACACAGAGTCTCAAGGCATGCAAAAGAACGCAGAACTCTGATCATTAGAAGGGAGTGTAACTGGAAGAATGGAATAGCACATCATCAGACAAGACTTCAGACATCGTAATCAACTAACAAAGGAACACAAGCAGGATTCAAAAGAGCTTCAGACCAATCCCTAGGACAGGGAATAACCCATTTACCCCAATTAGCTGTCCAAAATAGATTTCTCATGCACAATAGCAAAACTGCCATAGCAAATGGGCTAGTCCATTGGTGGAATGACTAGCCATGATCATGTAGCTAGTCTCCAAACAAACCATTCAGGGGGGACTGGTCATTGCAAGGGCAACAAGAAAATTACCCAAAGGAACATTGGTGCATGTAGCCAACACACTGGTAATCTCAAGTAGGAATCTGTTACAAAACTAAGTCAGAGCACAAGTAACCCAATTTTGCTTAGTAAAACTGAAAAGTTCTAGAAAGTTTGCTAGAAGAGAAAAACATACAGCAGACTTTTTTCCTGCAAAATGTGATCTCATTTCAGCAACATCAATAGCAACAGCTATTGTTCTTTGTTCTCAAGAAAATCTGAACAATACTTACGTATATCTGTATCTTGCTGACACCAGTTACAGTATCTCAATAAGCAACATCTAGGTGCTTCTATTCATACACTTCACCCATTACTTCAAGGTCTTTCACTCTCCCTCTCCAAACAATCCTGAAGATACCACTTATCAGTCCCCCACCCCTTCCTTAATGAGCCGACCTTTCATTCCTCACCTCTGGGGTGATTTCAATCTTCTCATAGCGGCGTTTGAATGGAAGAGTTAGCACCTCTGCTCTACGGTAAGACATGGGTGGAGGCAAGCAGTCAACCATCAAATCTGTGCGGTGGGATTGGGTTGGAGGAGGCTGAGTATATTGTTCAGGACAAACCACATGGAGAGGCTGTTAGGAAAACAAGAAAAGCAGTCTTGAGATTTTCAGTAAGGTATACAATGCAGTTTCAACGTGTGAAAAAAAGGTTTTTCACACACTTTTTTCAAGATAAATTAATTAAAAATATGTGCTGTCCAACTCCCAATGACTCCACATACAGTTTATATGCTGTATGTAGAAGGAGGGGTTATTTTCAAGGCTTTGCATAATAAAACTTACAGAAACTAAAAAAATAGCATGCCAGGGAGAAAATGTCCAGCCAAGTCTGCTTTCTGCTTGGAAAAGAATGAAATGAAATAAAATAATAAAATAGCTCCCTCCCCCCAGAGAGTCCCACAATCAAGGTACTGTACATTCAACCATTACAGGACCATAAGATCAGGCCTTAAAAAAGCTATTCTGGGAAGATCTGCAGATGGGTGGATTTCAAATCCCAGAGTTTTTAAGCTTACAGGATCATTACTGAGAATTCGTGGAGGGAATATCCATGAATCTGGAGAATGCCTTGCTTGGGGAAAACTAGAAAAAGTTAATTATACTGAAAAACTGAAGAAATGGTAGCTTGTCTCAAGCCTTCGGATCAGTTCATGTAAGGTTTATATTACAGTTAAATCTGAAGCACACAATTGGGCAATGCAAATGTAGATTGTATTGTAAATTGTATCATTTAGATAATGATGTCATTAGACAAATGGCATGAACACCAATCATACCATTATGATAAGATAACCTTTATTGTCATTTTTTTTACTGTGGGCACAACGGCACACATCAAAAATGAAATTTAGTTCTAACTGAATTTTGTCCACTGAATGTAGTTCCCTTTCAGCTGAGATCTGGAAAACTGGGATTTTTATTGTACTACTGCAGCTCTAGTAAGAAGTTATGCTGCAAGGAATATAATATTTGAAATGTGCAGCTGTCTCACAGTGACCTTCCTAAATTCTGTGGGGCCCTGAGGGCTACACTAACATGATGATTCCAAGTGGGTGAGAACAAGTCACACAATCTTTTCTTTACGGTTGGTTTTTTCCCCCTCAACTGCTGTTACAATTATTTTAGAACTTACCATGTCCCCTGTGTTCCTCATCTCAAAATGGCAATCAGCCACATGGTTGATTTT
Source organism: Protobothrops mucrosquamatus (assembly GCF_001527695.2). Taxonomy (NCBI): domain Eukaryota; kingdom Metazoa; phylum Chordata; class Lepidosauria; order Squamata; family Viperidae; genus Protobothrops; species Protobothrops mucrosquamatus. Next base: position 445,709 of record NW_015386492.1, on the reverse strand, counting down.
TGACAATTGCACTGCCAAACATAAATGACAAGGAGCCCTAGAGAGCTGGAAAAATGGGGTCAGGGCAGCCTAGGTTGGAGGTTACCAAAGGGAGTGTTTTCTGCTTTTCAGATACAAGTCTGCATTACAGGAAGACAAATGTCAGTTGCATGCTCAGCAAAACTTCACATAATGCAGTCTGGCAAAAATCCAGTTTCTAATAAGATATTAGCCTCTTTGGAAACCTTCAAATACAGTCAGTTGGATTTTCTTCACTGAGCAATAAATTGGCATAAAGAATATTTCTAGGTGCATCTGCAGAAGCAGAGGTTTTCATTAAAATGATGAAAGCAACACTGGACCATTGCAACACAAACTCTACCACACGAACACATTTATAAAAGGGATGGAATTTGTGTCCGGATGGTGTGGCACTGCTTTCATAATTTCTCAGTGCTTGACACACACACACACAGAGTGCCTCAGTTCTATCATATATGACTGAATAAATTTTGGAGGGAGTCATACTTGGGTAAAATATAATTTGGACTTGCAGTAAGCAAATTAAGACAAGTAAATTTGATTACCTGTACTTCTTTGAGTAGTTTAGACACCTGGATAAAATTCAGCCTGGTGTCTATAGGACAGTAGATGCACTTCATGGCCAGTGGCTGGTAGGGGGCCAATGCATCCAGATAAGAGAAGTCAGGCTCTGTAAACAGGAAAGGGAAGAGAGAGAGAGAAAGAAACCGAGTGTTTAATATTATGCCAAAACTTTGTCAAACAACACACTCCTCTATAGGACTTTGGACTTTGGTTTAAATCAGAAAGCAGGGACTATACATCTTGGGGACATTTTAATGATCAAGATTTCAAGCCCTGAAACAAAGAGGATGCATAGAATAAAGAGTTGGCTTATTACCCAAAGCCTTGTTGTTCTACACACTCCAAATTCTGACATTTGAATACAGACACAAAAGAGAAGAAACCACATTGGCACCGAGCTTCCCTGGGCTTGTGGTTGTGTCTGCTAGCATCAGTTTTCTTTCCCACAATGCCCCAGAGGATCTTTGCAGAAATTTACATTTAGAGATTTCTGCATATTTGATCAAGGATTTTACTACCCTCTTCTTTATTATCAATCTGTTGACTCTCCAACACATTATTTTAAGTAATTTAATTTTTCCTTCTTGTCCTACCCACTCATCATAGGCTCCTGATTTGAATGAAATCACTTTAACAGAAGAATTCAACAGGGGTAAGCTTTAGCCAATACATCTACCTCCCAACATTTTCAAAGACAGTCCATGAGTAGTACAACGGTCCCCATTAAGAATTAAAGTTTCTTGTCATCTGGCTTTTACAACAGCTTTGTTAATTGAGGTTGCCATCTGATCCATCATTCTTCTCCAACATGGTGCCTTCCAGATATTTTGGATTACATTCCCATCATCCATATGGGAAGAGACAAGGTGAGGAAAGTTATTGGATGCCCTGATTCTCGGGCAATTCCCACCAAATTTTGTGAGACCTAATTCTGAGTAACCACAAATAGGATTGTCTCATACCAGTTGGGCCTGAAAATTGGATTATCATCAGATTATTATTATTATTGTTGTTGTTGTAGCTACTTTTACCACAGTGCTTGTCTGAAAAGTAAGGAGCTGTATAACACTATAAAAATAGGGTTTTTACTGTATCTTCAAATTTAATATAAATAAATAAAATGTGCTCTTTTCAAAGACTTCAAGGGGAAGAGATTCCTAGTTCAGCTTATCCCTATTTGTTGACATCCCTCCCCATGAAATAATGAATCACAATTCCCATTACAAACACATCATAAGAAAGATACCACAGTGGGGAAGGCTAATCTAGTTATTTTCAGATAATCAATAGAAAATTATGTCAATTAGTCTCATGTAGGATGACAATGGCAATTCATCTAGAAAAATTATCACTTCTTTCCTATTGGAAATTTAATCAAGAGGCAGTGGCAACAGGTCGGGGGGGGGGGGATAGGGAAACTATGTCTTACATTTAATTAAATCTTCCATTAAACCAGAGTCAGATTAGAAATAGTTCGTTCTGCAACAAGGAAATTGAATTTGGAAAGAAGTACTCCTAAAACATTTCATCTCTGAAAAAAATTGTTTATACAATAGATAGCAATATTTCTTCAAAACTTTTCAACATATAAAAGAAAGCTGTGGGCTTGAGCCCAAAATATTTTTCAAAAGTTAATTGAGCAACCCTGTTTCAACTTCAGTATTAAGTTACATGAACATCTTTGCTCTGAGTTATAGCAAAAACTTAAAGTCCTGTGGGAAAATCCAGAATGGCCAGACTGTCCGTGACAGTCCCCACATATCTAGACATAACTACAGACAAGATGTTTTAAATAAAGCAGAAAAAACAATTCCTGAGAATCCACATAGGGCAGGGGTAGGCAACCTTGGCTCTTTTATGACTCATGGACTTTAACTCCCAGAATTCCTGAGCCAGCATGGCTGGCTCAGGAATTCTGTGAATTGAAGTCCACGAGTCATAAAAGAGCCAAGGTTGCCAACCCCGATATAGGGCATTTCAATGGCGAATGTTGACTCCAAGTGCTGGATTTATTTATTTTTGGCCTCATCCAGCAAATCTGTTTTTTCTTGAACACAATGTCACAAAACATTTGTGGGTCTGCTCTTGGAGTTGGTTCTGGTAAAAGTGTCCCTTTTAGCCAGAAGGATGCCAACATTTTAATTAATTATTCAAACTTGATCAAATTTCAGAAGAACTTTATTAGCTACTCATTTCCCTTTCAGGCCCAATTAAAACTGCTGCTCTTTATTTTTAAGGTCCCATTTACTTTCCATAATGATAAAATGTCTGTGGAAAACCATATTGGCTTTTATTGGAAGTGAAGTCTCTGTGGGCTTGGTAAAAAAATGATGATGCATACAGTCTGTGAATTACTTACCCAGGTTCACACATTAGAAATGCAGCTCTGTTTTGCTATTAATTACATCAGAAATCATACCTGTAAATATAACAGTGTTGAGACTGGATTTCCCCCACAGTTCCATGAAATGCACCACATCGCCAAACCGAAGCGAGGGATGACCAGTGAACACCACGCAAGGCTGCTTGAAGTCGTTACTAAAATCTCCATGGATGCTGGGGTAATGCTTCAGTTTGTTTGACTGGATAAGCTGGTATTCAGAAGGAGAAAGATGGTTATTTGCTTTTTTCTTTAATAATTATTTTGAAGACACATTTTGGTGACTGTTAAAACTACCCCTCCACCCTCTGTTCATAGAGGATAAATATGGATTTTGGCCCTGCTTCTCAGTTTTCTGGCTAGGATCATGTGGTTGTAATGTCTGTTCTTATAAGATTTAGTTTATAAATAAAGTAACATAGCAATATTGTAGGCTATACACTCTGTAGTTCCCAGACAGAGAAAGTACAGCTCCCAAGCCAAATATGGTTCTCCTCTTCTGAGCATTTCTTCCAGCAATGAAACCTGGAGTGTCAGAAGGCAATTGTAGGAGATGAATTCTTTTGTAAGTAAGAATTCCATCTCCAGAGAGCAGAGATAAAGGGCTCTGTAAGCAAGTCTTGCCAAACCTGAAATAAGAAGCTTTGCCTTGGTGTTGCTAATGGACATTTTCCTTGACAAGACGAGAACAATAATAATAATAATGCATTAAATAAATGCATGCAGACTTCTGAAAACACATTCAACTTCTTCTTGTTTACCATTGATGGAAGTAAAAGAATCAGCTTCAAGGATATCTTTTATACTATATTGACCAAAGTCTCCAGGGGCTGGAGATGAGAAAAAAAAAAACCAAACAAAAACCAAATACATTCTCTAAGCTTAAATTGCAGCATTAAAAACAAGGGCATTCTCCAACAACTTGCTTTTTCTTTCATATAAAGTGGATGCAGTTTGGAAGGTCAATAAGCAGACATGCAAACTGCAGAAATCAGTTTTTAAACTCATTTTTTTTAAACAAGGCCAACATATATAGCAATCCATTTTGCCTTGTTCTGAGTTGGCAAACCAGTCTTCTCCCAGTTTCCTACATCTCCCAAGCTTCTCTCATAGCTTACAGCTCAAAAGAACTTTCATTGTAGCCTATACTGTTACCATGAAAATCTAACCAAGCAAAAAGTCCTTATTAAGCATTTGTCCCAGAAAACCACCATAGGAAGGTTGCATTGTTCTAAATTACTTATATGTTGGGCCTAAGATTAGAGGGTCTTCTGTTTATAAACATAAGACCCACAGAATAGGAAGGGGCCAGTCGTCAAGTCAGGCTTCCTCTTCAGTACAGAAATCCAAGTCCAAACACCTGGGCTGCCTGCCTGAACTCATCCATAATTCCAAGAAAAAGTAGTCTCAGAAATTATTTGGGTCTGCAGACTATGAAGGATTATAGTTAGCCAAAGGAAGCAAGAGCAAGCTATATCTGAGCTGCACTTGGTCTTTGAATGATATGCCAGGGATGCAGTCTAAGAAATAGGATGGTCAGGAAAAACTTAATTAAAATTAAAAACTAAATAGCTTAACAAGCTTATATATGCACTCTCTTTCTGTCATTCTAAAATTATAATTAATCAATACTTTTGTTTTTGGGGGTGGGCACAGCCCTAGGGAAGTTAGTCCTACTCTGCTAAAGAAGCTATATCCATCCTTTCCCATTTTGAATGAATGAAATGGCAGCAAAGTCCTGCACATTTAGGGAAACCAACTTACCTCTGCATGAGGAAAGGGAGGTTCTGGTAGGTATACCTTCGTCTGCTTGTTGTGACATAACCTAAAGTTGAAAGGAGAGGGCAAAACAATCCAGAATTATAAGCCTGTCTGGCCAGACACAGCAAGTAACTGCTGCCACCTACTGCTCAGCTCTTCAGCCAAAGTTTGATGGCAGCAACAGTCAAATAATTAAATGAATTTGGAGACTTCTCCAGGATCCCCCTGAATGTCTATATCTGTGGGTCCTTTGAAAACTAACAAATGCCCATGGACATCAGTCCTGGGCATTTATGTCATAATAAATCTGTAAGTCTTGAAGGGATTAAAATGACACTCTGGGTGTTTTTCCTGTATCAGACTCAGATGCTTCCCCTTCTGTTGATTATTTATAATAAT